>NW_006399771.1:717178-733307 GCF_000299155.1 Elephantulus edwardii
CCTCATCTGTTTCAATGCAGTATATATTATTGAACCCATCTTTCTCAGTCTCCCCCCAGTCCCGGTGTCAGTCCTGTTTTACAACAGTGGCACTATGCAGTATTTGTCCTTTTGTGACTGAGATACTTCACTCAGCATAATGTCTTCCAAGGTCACCTATTTTGAATAATATTGCATGAATTCCTTGTTTTTCAATGCAGCATAGTATTCCATTGGGTAACTATACCACAGCTTCTCTATCCATTTGTTTGTTGATGGGCATTTAGGTTGTTTCCAACTCCTTGTTATTGTGAACAAAGCCAATAAACATGGGTGTGATCTTCCCATCATTTTGATAACATTATTTCAACTAAGGCTTTGGTCTTTTACCCACACACTTGTTTCTAAACATTATCCTCAATGATGTACTCAGCTAGTAGAAGCTCTAGGGTAATGAAAATCATTGGCTTGCAACTCCCTATGGACTATTATCTTACTTTGATGAGTAGAAACTGGAGTCTTAAAAGCAACTTTTAGTCTCTTTCTGGAATAAAGAATATGGAAGAAAAGATTCATATTGTTGTTGCTATTAGATGCCATTGAGAGCACTATGGCTCATAGTGATCCTGTTGTTGTTGTTAGGTGTTGTTGAATTGAGTACAACTCTTTGCAACCATGTGAACAACAGATCTGGACCGTGTCCTATCCTCTGTCGTCCTCACATGTCCTAACACACTAGAGCCCGTTGTGGCAGTCCTATGTCACTCTGCCTGGTTGAGAGCCGTCTTCTTCCACTATTCCTGTGCCATTCTAAGCATCCTCTTCAAGGAACAGCCCCTCCTAGCAACACACTCGAAATAAATGAGGCAAAATGTTATCATCTTTGCCTCCAATGAGCACTCTGGCTGCATTTTCTCCAAGACATATCTATTTGTTGTTTTGGAATCCATAGAATGTTCAGTGCTCTTCTCTAATGCCAGAGCTCAAAGGCACTAATTCTTCTACTGACATCATTATTCATTATCCAGATCTTAAATGTACAGCAAGTGATTAGAAAGACCACGACCTGAATCAGACACACTTTAGTCCTGAAACTGACATCATTACTTCTCAGTAATTTGGAGAGGTCCGTGACTGCAAGCTTTCCCAGTGCAATATGTCTTCTGATTTCTGGACTGCTGGTACCAAGGGTATTGATTGTGTATCCAAGTAAGATGAAACTGTTGACAGTTTCAATCTTTTCTCCATCTTTCTGATGTTGCCTGTAGGTCCAATGGTAAGAATTTTTGTTTTCCTGATGTTGAAATGCAATCCATATTGAAAGCTGCACTCTTTGTTCTTCTGCAACAAGTGCTTCAAGTCCTCCTCACTTTTAGCAAGCAAGGTTGTATTGTGTCATCTGCATAATGCAGGCTATTGATGAGTCTTTCTCTGACCTTGATGCCACATTTTTCTTCACAGGGTTCAGTTTTTCAAATAATTTGCTTAGCATACAGGTTGAATAGGTATGGAGAGAGAATACTACCCTGACACACTCCCTTCTTAATTTTAAACCATGTAGTGTTGCCTTGCTCTGTTCAGACAACTTCTTGGTGTAGTAATAGATATCATATGAGCCCAATTAAATATTCTGGGATTCCCACTCTTTTCAGTGTTAGTCATAACTTGTTATGATTCATACAATCAAAATGCTTTTGCATAATCAATAAAGCACCAAATAGACCTTCTTCTGGTATTCTTTACTTTCAGCCAGGAACCATTGGACATCACCCTAAATTATGATGATCTAGCTGGTGTACTGCATATTTCTGCAATTTTGGAGTGTTCCACACAGTATTTTATGCATACTTGGTGATTTGAAAGCCTTATGTTTGCTCTAACATTGATAATAGCAAAATCAATCACCAGTGCAGGCTAGAGTGTCCTCCCACCCTAATATTCTAGACTTCAAGGTTATCTGGAAGAAGGCTCAGGTGCGTGACTACCTTCTCAGCCCGCTGCTACCTCCCTGGTAATCCTGACCTACCAGTCAATAAGTTGACACTGAATATGAAAAGTATGGTAACTGTGGGCACAGGCTGTGGGCAAGATGAGAAGAATCTGAATTAAATACCTGGATTGGAATTCTGAGTCAGAAACAGCTCATATACAGCTAGTTAGAGGTTGGGAGAAAAAAAAAAAATCATCCTTCCTGATGATATCTTGGGGCAGACAGCCTCAAATTCTTCTCAGCAGAGAATTTGAAATGAATCCTTGTTTTTAAGCAGGTGCAAGGCTGATGCAACAAGAAACCCATGAGCTTGGGAGTCTGAACATCTGTAGTGGTTTAGTCTTGCTCATACCATTTAGCGTTAGTATGACAGTGAGCAAATCTCTCCCATTTTCTGAGCTTTCTTTTGGCTATTTTTTTTATAATTAGCAGGATTGTTTTCTTTAACAAGACTTTTATTTTTGTTGAGATTATATATACACACAGCATAAAGTACACCAGTTCAATCACTTTCTGCATGTGCATACAATTCAGTGATATTGTTTACCTTCAAGCTGTGCAACTGTTTTCAGTGTTTCCAATTCATCCTTCCCTTCTTCTTTTATTTTCCTATCCTACCTTCTTATAAATTTTGTTATAACAGAAACTATTTATTAAATTTATATTCAATTATGTTGTATTTGAAATGAAACCTCAAAGTCTGAAATTTCTGACACTGCATTTCTCCTATTATTCTCAATAATGCCCCAAGAAGTACCCCTACAGACCTCAAAGGTTCCAGAAAACCCAAGTGAAAACCCTTGTTCTCATAACTCCAAGGGCCTTGATGCTTCAGCATTCTCCGACTGAGGGCAACAGGATATCAAATGCCTTTAATTAAAGAAATTTTCAGCTTATCCTCATTAACTATGATTGATGCATTAGCCAGAGAATAAGTGCATTAATGCTGTAATTATCTGTGGAGGCTGTTTTATTGATTCTGCCATGATATTTTAGTCAGTTTATATTATTTCATCTCTGACTTAAATAAGGAAGAAATGGCTACTGGTGAATAAATTAATCATGTAAATCAAATTGTCATTGATGACTTTAGAAATAACATTATAGAAAAGGCTGAGCTGAGTCTCTTAGTGACCCATGTTGGCTGCTATGATGATTGATGGTTTTGGCTGAGGAGGAGGCTTTGGTTTGTAGATTATAGGCTACAGATGAAATATCAAGGTCCCTTTGTGGTTTCTTTTCTCCTTCAGAAGTTAACCAGTGAATTTTTTAATAATGAAAGACATTACCATACAAATAAAGAGATGTTCAGAAAGCTTCTAGCAGCTTTTAGTATGGGAATTACTGCTTCAGGGTGCTTTGTTCCACTCTCCTAGCTGGCTCTCAGCCCTTCTTCTCTGTCCCACCATACCCGAGGTTTCCATCATTTTTTCTTCTCATCTTTTCTCATCTCATCTCATCTCATCTCTTTTTAGTTTATTTATTTTTGTTGTTGTTAAGAATACACAAAGCAAAACATACATGCATTTTTATGGAGTCTTTACTCCAGCTCAGTCTTCTGGGATCCATTCTTCAGGCCATTGGGCTTGTAGAAAACTCAAGAAAAGCCTGATCCTAGGGTGCTGCGAACTCACAAGTCCTCATGTGTGTTTGACTTTGAGCAAAGGTACCATTGTTCCTGCCACTTCGGGAGACCTCGTCCATTGAGATGGTAGAAGAGTAGGTCTGATTTAACACATGTTTCAATTGAAAATGACACAAACCACAATGTATACAGATGAGAGAGAAAGAGAAATCTGGCTCTTGTCATTAAAAAGTCCAGGGAAGGACTTGGTTTGAATATGGTTTTGTAGTAGTCTGCAGGTTCAAGTTCACTGGTAATCTACTTTAAAAAAAATTAGTCATTGACAGCCCGATGGGTCATTCTATTCTGAAACACGTGGAGTTTCCTTAAGTTGGAAACAATTGGTGGTGTTTCTGTTTGAAGATCAAGTGCTATCACAAGACCTGGCTTCTCTTTTCACAGAAGTGTAAGGTAAAAAGTACATGGGAAACCAGATAAAGTAAAACAGAGGAGTTTATTAGCAGCTCTTGGTCAAGGTTCTACAGTCCCAGGCGGAGAAAGGCAGTTTGGGGCAGGGAAGTTGCAAGTGAGGAAATTACAGGCCAAATTTTATAAGTAGGGGTTGGGGGTAGGGTGGTCAGCTCAGTGGTCAGCTCTCCATGAAGGACACTGATTGGACACCTTCTGTTAGTTCTGAAACATGGGGCTGCTCAGTTCCTTTTGGTGGATTGTGTCATGGCTGTCAGCTGAGCAAGATGTGGCCGGTGGTCATGATCTCTTCTGATTGGCTGTAGCCGTATGACACCAGACTGATTGGAACATCTCCCATAAGTTGTGGTTAGAGTGGAAAGTCCCCTGGCTCCCAGGTGACATTGCCAGAAGCGTTTTCCCTCCATCTCTAGGCTTTGCTTTTCAAGTTATTTGGTGGCAAAAGGGTATAAGCTTCATTCTCCTCAAGTCCAGCTTCATAAGTTATGGTGAATGTAGCCCTTTGGTTTCTCAGAACCCAAAACATTGGACCACATCTTGATGGCAGTACCGTGTGTTCTGCTCTCAGGTTGAATGTTAGCAGCTGTGGATTGCTGGTAGCAACTGTGGTTATGTTGTGTTCCCCACTCATTGTCTTCTCTCCCAGGCTGAAGGTTAGTCTCAATGTGAGGAAAAACTCATTTTAGAAAAAGAGGTAAAGAGCAGAAATAAAATGGACTCAACAATCAAATGAAACCTTTTGCTTAGGTGTGTTGTTTCTACTCATATTCTACTAATGACAACTGGTTAAGATTTCATCATTAGGACTGGGAAGAATACTTTTTCCAAAGAGAGAGCTATGGATGAGTTCTTATGGACACTGGAAGGATATTGTTAGTATCCTTAGATACTAACCTAGTGTTAGAACACTAGGGTTTTTGTTTGTTTGTTTGTTTGTTTTTGGTATTCACTTACCAATAAGACAGATGGATTGTAGTATGCAAAGCACTTTATTGCATATCTGGGAAGGCAGAGAGAATTCTCTCAAAAACTGCCTTGCTGCCTAGGGATGGATATTTGTTTTTTATACTTGAGCTAGGTGTTAATCTTATTAATATAACAACAATCTCAAAGCTACAGGATTTTTACATTCAACAGAACAGTCTATATACAGTCACTAATAAACAGACAACTTGTGATATAGTTTACATGTGACTGAGGGGAAAAAACAGTTTTAAAAGTATATTCTATTTCAAGAAAGATGCATTTCCCCTTCTGGTAGACAGCTTAAGATATAGTTTACATATGATTTAGAAAAATACAACTTTAGGATTCTTACATACAGTTCCTAGTCAACACACACCTTGTGGTACAGTTTACTGAGAAAAGACAAATGGTAATTCAATGAAATATGCATTTCCTCTACTGGTAAACAGACAACTTAAGGTACTCTGTACGACTATTAGGAAGTTATAACAGAGTCTCAGGACCAAACAAATGTTAATTAAATAATTTGACCAGTTTTGCAGGTGGGAAACCCAGAATGTTAAGTTGGCTTTTTAAATAAAAATTTTATTTTACACTGGTTTATTTATGAATTTGTGTGTATTGTTTTTCACACCAGATATTTCCCATTTCCTTTAACCACTCCTCCCTTACCCATTAAATTGTACGACCTTAAGATTACCACTCCACCCCCCCCATCCTCACCTATCAGGTCCTACCCTCCCCCCATTGGATCCTCATACACATTTTACTAGTTATTTTTCTATTTCTACAATAATGATCTTATATAGTGTTTGTCCTCATGGGACTAAATTAGTTCACTTAGTATATTGCTCTCCCTCCCAAGCTAGGTAGTGATTTTCAAAATAATAGATCCTGTGTGCTGTGTAGTATTCCAATCGTGTGACTTTATCATAATTTCTCAGTCCATTTGATTGTGGTTGGACATTTGGACTGTTTCCATGTCCTTGTGATGGTGAATAATGCTGTTATGAACATTGGTGTACAAGTCTCTGTTTGTGCCACAGTTGTGATTTTCTTGGGGTAAATTCCAGGCAGTGGAACAGCTGGGTCATATGGAATTTCTATGTTCAGCTTTTTGAGGAAACACCAAATTGCTTTTGGAGTGAAGGATGTTAATTAAGATTTACAACTAATTTGTTTAAATAAATATGAACTTACTAATACCACTCTATCAATACTCCCATAACTACACCTCAACTCAAAGAGGATAGCAGAACTTTCCCAAAGGGAAAGTAGGGTATGATTTCACAGAGGAATGACAAAGATCAAGGAACTACCTTCAACAGTTCAATCTTTCTGTCCATTGCCTAAAATCTATCAACTGCCCCAAATACCGTTCTGCCTGCCCCTCAGTGGAGGCCTCACAACCTGCAAAGGAAACTTATTCTAATTTTGATCATTCTGCAGTCTCTCTAGGAAAAAGCAAACCAAAAGCTAAACCAGTTACTGTCCAGTCCACTCTGACTCGTGGTAGCTCCCCACATGTGATTCTAAAACTTTTCAACGGCTGGTTTTTGGCAGTAGGCCTTCATTTAGAGGTAGGCAGTACCCAAGAACTCTCAACTCAAGCAGCTACTGTTAGCTTACAGGAGAAGAGGGAAACAAATGAAAAATATAAAGATCTTAAAGGGTTCATTTTGAGACTTCTTTCAAAGAAAAAAGAAAGAAATAAGCAGGATGTGAAAGGGGGAAAAAACCAGAATGATTTCTATTCCCTCTAGAACTCTTTGTTCTAATGTATGCAAAGCAATTAAAAGTTCTGGTCACCCCATACATCTTTTAAACTAGAGTGATGGATCTGCGGGGCCCTGAGCAAACACAAGATCGCTGCTTGGGGCAGAGGGCAGAGTCTCTATCAATGGAAACATGACTTCCTTCTCTTTCGCTTGTCTTTGGATGAACTATTTACTTGCATTTGCTTTTCATTTGCTGGCCAACAATTAACGCCAGCTAACAGGCCTACAAGCTGTCATGATACACCCAATTATCTCCGGAAAATGTTTTCCTGTGATTGGGCTTTTAATTGCAGCTTAAATCAAATGCCAGTGAACCCAGTTGCCATTGAAAGAATGAGACCAGCTAATAAAATAATGAGAGCTCCGACTCCAGTTCAGAAGTGGAGGGATATGAAGAAAGGAGATCATTCCTTTCCCCCCCGCCCTCTCTTTTTGTGTTGTTGTTTTTTGGTTGTGGTGTTTTGTTTTTTTAAATTGCTTCTGAAGATACTGATGCCATAAATCCTACCACAAAGCAGCAGTGTTACAAAGTGGGCAGCTTGTTTCCATCAGACCACAAATTGAATAGGAGCTTGGGTTGTTTTTTTCTTTTTTTTCCTCCCGGGATTTACGCTCGCATTGGCCTCCCTGGTTTTGTGTGTGTGCCAAGCTTTCCACTCCCATTACTCCAGATAAAACAGCTATGACTCTGGAATGAAAATTGGCCAAATGGGCTCGCCTTCTCTGAATCTCTCCTTCCCCTGAGCGCAGAGGCGGAGCAGCACTACGGGTCATCTGGGGAAGCGCAGTGTCCTTGGGACTGATTCGTTTATGCAGATGTGCCCGTGTGCCCGAGATCCAGGCGCCCACAGGCACCTTTCCCCACAATTCAGATTACTTCCCTCTTATGAAGAGCCAATTTGCCAATTATCCCGTGAAGTTTTTGATTAGGTGCCTTTTATTAAGTCCATACCATGGGCTATGAACTTTCAGAAGTTCATTTTGTTCCCTCCAGAAGATGCGAAGGGCTTGGCTGAAAATCACAAGCAATCAACCATTTTTACCAAGAAGAAAGGCTTTTTATTCAATTCTTTCTCCCCCTAAGAAGTTCCCACACACCTTTCAGTTTATAGCTGGACAAGGTGAATTAATAATAATAATAATACCCAACACAACAGCAACATGAACTTGGGAGCTCAGGACCACAGTCCTGGGGATGTCAATTAGCATAATACAGACAAAAAGATAGTGTTCCACATCCTACTTTGTGGATTAGCAGCTGGAATCTTAATGCTTACAAGAAGCCATCTAAGCTGCAACTACCGTTCTCTCCTCATCCAGAGCAAAGAAGAGGAAAGGAAAGAAAAATCTGTTATTACAAGGATGTGACCTTGAGACCAAAATAATGACATGCTGTCTGAATAGCCCTGCACACTATTTTGAAAACAGTTATGATAAAGGTGCCTCTCTGAACGGAATAAATGTGGAATAAAAGTCGTTGCTGTTGTTGCTAGGTGCCATTGAGTCAATTATGACTCTTAGTGATCCTATGAAAAAAGATCTGAACCTTGCCCTATGCTGTGCCATTCTCAGAATCTCCATGACACTGTGTCAGGCTGTCTTGTTGAGGATTGCCCTGTCTCTAAACTTCTACCTTTTCCAGCATGATCTCTTCTTCCAAGGAATGGCCTCTTCTGACAACATAACAGAAGTATGTGAGACAAATGTTTACTATCCTTGCCTCTAAGGAGTGCCCTGGCTGCCTTTCCTTCCAAGATCGATTTATTTGTTCTTTTGGCAGTCCATAGGATATTCAGGACTCTTGCTCGTATTTCAATGGCATTGACTCCTGTCTTCCTTATTCATTGTCCACTTTTCAGATACATATTGTCGTTGCTGGGTGCCATCAAGTCAAATACAACTCAGTGATCCTACAAACAACAGATCTGAGCGCTGTCTTATCCTGTGCCACCCTCATTTTCTCTGTCACACTCAAGCCCATTGCTGCAATCACTGTATCAACGTATCTGGTTTAAGATCTTCCTCTTTTTTGCTGACCCTCTGCCATTCCAAGCATGATGTCCCTTCCCATTGAATAGCTTCTCCTGACAACATCCGTGAAGTCTGTAAGATGAAGCTTCGATATCATTGCCTTCAAGGAGATCTTTGGCTGTGCTTTCCCAAAGGCATATCTGTTTGTTGTTTTGGCGCTCCCTGGGATATTCAATACTCTGATCTGTACCACAACTCAAAAGTATCAATTCTTCTGTCATCTTTATTCATTGTCCAGCTTTCAGATACACAGCAAGTGATTGAAAAAAACCGTGGCCAGAATCAGTTAGACTTCCAACTGAAATCATTGCTCCTCTGTAATTTTGGAGAAGTCCCTGACCACAAACTTTCCCAAGGCAATGCATCTCTGATCTCCTGGCTGCTGGTACCAAGATTTTGGTTGTGGATCCAAGTAAGATGAAATTATTGACAATTTTGATCTTTTCATCATCCATCATGATGTTACCAACTAGGACAATGGCAAGGATTTTATTTCTTCTTGATATCTAGGTGTAATCTGTAATAAAGGCTGTAGTCCTTGATCTTCTGCAGCAAGTACTTCAAGTTCAAGTTCTCTTTTACTTTCAGCAAGCAAGGTTGTGTTATCAACATTAAAAATTGTTAAATTTTCCTCTGATCCTGATGCCACATTATTCTTCACAGAGTCCAGCTTCTTGAATGCTTTTTTCAGCATACAATTTGAATTGGTGTGGAGAAACAATATAACCCTGAGATACACCATTCCTAATTTTTTAAAAAATAATTTTTATTGGTTTTCATATAATAATTTCCTTATGTTTCTTTCCTATACATTGTGTTTTATACACTCTTTTGTCTGCATTGTATTTCATAAAATCATTCATTTATGTTCTATTTTACATTTTTTAAAAATTGCTTTGCTTACAAAGTTTATATACATTGTGTGGTATACACAATGGAATACTATGCAGCACTCAGGAGCAATCACTTTGAAAAATACTACATAACTTGGGAGAGGCTGGAGAGCACTATGCTGAATGAACTAATGCAATCTCATTAGGACAAATACTGCATAAGACCTTATCGTAAAAAACTAGAAGGATAACTAGTAAAACATGTACAGGAACTCAAGGGGTGGGGGTGTGTGGAGCAGAAGGGTGAAACCACAGGGCTGTACAGCTTGGTGGGTGGAAGGAGGGAGGGCAACAAATGGGAAGGATCTGGACAAAAAGATAGGTACTGATGGTCAAGGTTCAAAGGTTTTATAAAGATTTTATAAAACATAATGCATGAGAATGATTGTGTGAAACACAATGTGAATGAAGAATAATGTGAAACACCTCTCCTAATTTTAAACATTGCAGGCAATGTTCCTTTGCTCTTTCCTGGTAACAGATTCTTGGTCTAGGTGTAGGTTTTGTATGAACATAATTAAGTGGCCTGGGATTCAGCCAAGATCCAGCTTATATCAGCAATGATATCTCTGCTGTCATGGCCTCTTCTCAATCCAGCTTGACTCTCTAGAAGTTCCTGCTTTCCAGGCATTTATGAAAAAACTTCAACAAGGTTTTACTTGCCTGTGATATTAATGCTCTTGTTCAATAGATTCCACGTTTTGCTGTATCATCTTTTTTTTTTTATAAAAAGGAACAAATATGGTTCTTTTTCTTACAGTTCATTTTTCTGTCTTCCCAGTTTCTTGGTCTTCTTCAATGTCTTTTCCTACATGTAGTCAATCTAATTCTTGTATAGTCCAACTAGGTAAAGTCCATGTGTTTAGCTGCTGTTTATGTTCTTTTTAAAACAGGTATTTGCAAGGGAGCTCTGGTGGCCAAATGGCAAGAAGCTGTGCTGCAATCTTGAAGGTGTGTAGTTCAAATCCACCAGATGCTCTGCTGGAGAAGGAAGGGCAATCTCTTCCTGTGCCAGTTGGATCCAATTCAATGGCACACACACACACAAAATAATAAAATGAAACGAAATTAAAATTAACCCCCCAGGTATTTGCAACAAATAGTTCATTGTATAAAATTTTATTATTTGACTGCAGCTTCAGTTATCACCGAGTCTATATTTTCAGTACTAATCTTTTTTCTCTACTTGGAAGTTTTATATTCCAATAACTAATTATTATATCTTGCTTGCATATTCAATTTCAGAATGCAAAAGTTAGTAGATGTTCCCAATTTCTTCATCCTTGATTTTAGTGGTTGGTGACCATATTTGAATACTAGTTGTATTAACAAGTCTTCATTGCGTGTATACGGATTGTATTCTATAACTCACAGCATTGTACTCCAGGATAGGTTTTGAAATGCCCTTTTGGATGATGAATGTGACACTATTCATTTCAAATTTGTCATTTCTACCATAATAGAATCGATGATTGTCTGATTCAAAGTAGCTGATACTACTCCATCTCAATCCATTAATGCCTAGGATGTTGATGTTTATGTATTACGTTTCATTTTTTTACATATTTCAATTTTTCTAGATTCATACCTCATACAGTCCATGTTCTAATTATTAATGGATGTTTGCAGCTGTTTCTCTTTAATTTTTGAGTGCCTGCCAATCTGAGGGGCTTACCTTATAGCATGATGTCTAACAATGTTCCTCTGTTATTCATAGAGTTCTTCTGTCATTTCATACGTGGATGGCCAGCACTATCTTGGCATGTCTTAGTCTAGAAGCTCCACCGAAATCTGTTTACTATGAGTGACCCTGCTGGAATTTTAAATACTTGCGACATAGCTTCCAACATCGCAGCAACATGCTAGTCACTCCAGCATAGCAAACTGACATACAAGTGCTGTACCCATAAGAGCAAACTATGCACAAGCAGACATACACATACACAAACCACAAAACAAGCAGCATCAAAGCAACATGCAAGCCAATGCCCCAGAAAGCAAAGTGCTCTATAAAAGTGCTGCACCCATAAGGGCCAACTATGAAACAAGCAAGCATGCAAATATCAGAAAACAAACAGGCACACTATGGGAAACAGGAAAGAAATTATCTGTCCTGGGTTGGCTGCCAGACTAGTAGAAGACTGGTGTTGGAATGCCCAGTCAAGTCAGAGTTTCTGCTTGTCAGAACGGTGCCTGAATTTCCAATATGTTAGCTGGCTTATAGGGAGCACCTCTTCCAGTCCAAGGTGTGTAAACATTTAGGGCCCCCAGGTTAAGGCAGAGTTTCTGCTGGTCTCAGAGAAGCCTAGTAGGCCTGCATAGAGATGATGTCTTTGCCAGCCCCAGGGGATGGGTGTAGGCAGGTTACTCAGTTACAAATGACTAGTAGGAAAGAGACAGTCACTGGCCAATCTGACACATCCAAGTCTGACCCTGTTGAGGTGCCAGGTAAGTGTGTCTAATAAGGGCGAAGGTCTTGAGCACAGGAAGTGCCCCTACTAATCCAGGGTCTGATTGCAGGGCAGGTGTGACCCAGGCTTCAAGTTCCCATAGGGAGTCTTAAAAATGCTGCTGTTCAAGGTCCCACCCTCAGAGATTTAATTTGTTTGCGCTGTATAGGAGCATGCACTTTTTTAAAAAATTAATTTTAGTGAAAGTTAACAGAGACTTAGGGTTTACATTCATTTGTTGTTGAACTTTTCTCCCTGCTCACCTCTCCAGTTAGTTTTAATGTGCACATTGAGTTGAGAACTGGTGATCTGCGCCAAGCACTGTGCAAAGTAATTCATATATGCAAGAAAGTGAATGAGTATTCTTACACTCACTTAATAGACTAGGAAATAAGAAGAGGAGTTTCACAACCTGCCCACTTTAGCCAGCAAATGGGGACGAAAAGTTGTTAGTATTAGATGTTCCAAAGTGTGGAAGACACTGGCACAAAATATTTTGAGTTGTTCAAAGTTTGAAGGTCAGGGGAGTTGAGACAGTATGAGAACTGATGAGGTAAAGATCAGAGACGAATGTAAGATTCTTGCTGAGGAGACCTAGGAGATCGTATTAGTCAGGGTTCTCCACAGAAACAAGGAAGAGAGAGGGAAAGGAGAGGGTCAGAATGGGGAACAATGAACTTGAGATTCTTCATGATGACTGCCTGATAATCTAACTGATAATATCATTGAAGAGTCCTGTCTAAAAGAGCCACATTCAAAGAACAGGGACTAGGACTCTAACATAATTCTTGGGAAGGGGACTCAACTCAATATTCATTTACAACTTTTCAAAAAATAACATTTTATTGGAGAGATCTCAGCAACCCACCTACCTGAGTCACTTTATGATACATTACTATTTTTCCCCCTAATGGTTGTCATTGTTTATAATTACTGTATTAATTCATTTTTTTACTCGTATATGATCTATAATCCCATCTATAAGCTAACCTTTATGGAGTCAGATAGTATTTTTTTGTTTTTTGCAATAGTATCTGCTGCCTCTTAGAACGGTGTCTGACGGATAATGTTACTGGACAGCTGTTTGTTGTTGAATACTTTATGGTATGTCGCTCAGTTATGATGAGACTCCCAGAATTTGCTTTGAGCATCTTCCAGAGCTTCAGGAAGGTGTCATTTTTTTTTTTTTTGGTGTGTGTGTAGTTGTTTTAGGTTGATTCATCTGACAATAGAATCAAAGAAATCAGCCATAATCAGCGGAGTTGACAGTGTCTTTTTAAGAGCTAACATGGAACATTTGATAAAAATACAGTTAGAGATCAGAGCACAATGAATCATATTTAAGAGAAAATATCTTTTGAAAAGCCAGAGTAGGTCATGTTTTTTTCATGCTTGTCAAGTTGGCTGAATAATTTGCTTAAAATAAATAGATGAGAATGGTGAATGGTGAACATAAAAAGAATGAAACGGACTCCTGGTTCTGAGTGTAACGTGTCTCGGCCTTTGAAGGATCTGGCTTCAGTCATAGGAAGCTTGGTGGATAGGGAGATGGTTTATATATTTAGACAAGTTTAATGTATTCTCGGCTTCAACACATTTTAGGTGAGGGGCATCAACACATTAGCCAATTTCAAAAGCAAACAAATCTGATCTATTACTGATGTTGAAAATAAAAAGTCCTCTATCTGTGATTTGTCAGGCACTTTCAAACACAAGCCAGTGAATTAGAATTTTTCTTTGCTGACTTTATTAAGCTTTTGTCAAGCCAATCTTGAGTAATGATGGGTGTATCTTTCAAAAGTCTTTTAATAAAGTAATGTTTCTTTATATAACCTCTCCAGGGAGAATACTGTGGCAGACGATTCATAGCGACCCTATGTACAACAGCCCTAAATGCTGCCCTATCATGTGCCAATCTTATTGTCTCTGATATACCTACCCCTATCACCCCAGTTACTGAATCAATCCATCTCATCAAGGGTCTTCCTCTCTTGCACTGCATCAATTCTCCATCTATCATCCATAGTCATTGTCCAGCTTTCCGATGCATAGCAAGTAATTGCCAAGACCATGGTCTGTATCAGGCACACCTTAGTCTCCAGACTGACATATTGCTCTTTAGTGCTTTGGAGAGGTCTCTGGTGACACACTTTCCCAATGCAATTCATCTTTTAATTTCCTAGCTGCTGCTACAAAGAGTGTTGACTGTAGAGCAAAGCAAACTGAAGTTGCTAAGAATCTCAATCTCTTTACCATCTATCATGATGCTGCCAATTATCCCAGTGATGAGAATCTTTATTTTCTTGATGATGAACTTCAATTTATATTGAAGGCTGCAATCCTTGACCTTCTACAGCAAGTGCTTTAGGTCCTCTTCAGTTTCAGCAAGCAGGCAAATAAGAATTGATCATAGATTTCTTTTAGACCGTTCTTTCCCTCATCTATTTCAATGCAGTGTTCATTACTTATCCTCTCTTTTCTTAGTTTCCCCTTCAACTGCCAGAAGAGACATCTGGACAATGAACAAGGATGACAGAAGAATTGATGCCTTTGAGCTGTGCTGTTGGAGAAGAGCACTGAACATCTCAAGAACAGCCAAAAGAATAAATAAATATGTTTTGGAGAGAATGCAGCCAGTGGGCTCTTTGGAGGCAAGGATGATCAGGTTTTGTCTTACATACTTTGGGCATGTTGATAGGAGGAACTATTCCTTTTAAAGGGTCATGATGCTTGGATGGGTATAGGGATGGTGAAGGAGAGGAAGACCCTCAGCCAGGTAGATTGGCACAATGACTGTCACAATGGGCTTTGTCTGAACTTCTGGCTGTCCATGGGGTAATCAATACTCTTCTCCAATATCACAGTTCAAAGGTATTAATTCTTCTTTTATCAATCTTATCTGCTCAGCATAGCAAGTAACTGTAAATCCATGACCTGAATCGGACACACCTTAGTCCTCAAACTGACATTATTGTTCCTCAAGAGTTTGGAGAGATTCTTGACTGCAGATTTTCCCAGTACAATGTGTCTTCTGATCTCCACACTGCTGCTACCAAGTATATTGATTGTGAATCCAAGTAAGATGAAGTGGTTGGCATTTTCAAATTTTTCTCCATCTATCTTGATGTTGTCTATTGGTCGAGGGGGTTAGAATTTTTTTTTTTTCTTGATATTGAGTTAGAAAGCTGCAGTCTTTGATCTTTTGTTGCAAGTGCTTCAAGTCCTCCTTATATCAGCAAGGAAGGTTGTGTCATCTGTATAATGAAGGTTATTGATGAGTTTTCCTCCAATCAAATAGAAAAAAAAAAGCAGTGCTACTAGGAAAGGACAAAGTCAATGAGTATGACTTTCTAAAACTCAAATCCCTGTGTACATCAAAAGCTTTTCCAATAGGAGAATAAGAAATCCCAGACTGGGGGAACTAATTTGGCAGCTACATTTCAGACAAGGGACTTATAACTACATTTTACAGAGTATTACAGGGCCTCAACAAGAAAAAATACACCCCATCCTGATAACCCAGTTACAAAGTAGGCAAAAGATATGAAAATTCTCTTCACCAGGAAAGATATTCAGACAGCCAATAAACTCACGTTGTTGTTGTTGTGTGCTGTCAAGTAAAAACCAACCCATACCCATCGCTGACCCTCTAGCAGGTTTCCAGAGGCAGTTACTGAATCACATGGGAGGAGATTGCCCATCCTTCTCCTGTGGAGGAAATATTTGAAAAAATAACGAACAATCAGTGAGGTGCAAATCATAACATCAGTTAAGACACCATTTTACACATGTAGCAATAGCAAAGTTTAACAGGAGAGCACAAACAATAAATGTTGGTGAAGATGTGGAGAGATTGTAACTTCTTTTTTTATTATTATTAAATTTTATTCATTTTAATGAACATTTACAGAGATTTTGGGTTTTCATTCATTCATTGTTGCACTGTTTTCTCCACCCTCCTCCCCAGTTTGTTCTTCTTCCCCCCCATG
>NW_006399771.1:733992-738224 GCF_000299155.1 Elephantulus edwardii
AGGTCCACTCCACCATGTAGCCAAGAGATTGTAACTTCTTTGCACTGCTGGTGGGATTGTAAAATGGTTCAACCACTTTGGGAACCAGATTGATAATTCCTCAAAATGGTGAACATAGAAACATGTGATCCAGCTATTCCAGTACAAGTAATATACCCCAAGGAACTCAGAGCTGAGGCACTAATGGAGATACATCCACCTATATTTTTTCTTTTAGGCATTACCATAAATGGAATTGTTTTAAAGCTTATAATTTTGATGGAAAGAACCACATAACACATGTTACGGTTTGCATTGGATATTCTAGCAATATGTGTTGACATTTATACCTGTAGTTACAATCATATTTGTGAATGAATTATCTTTTCTCTTTGTCCTGTTAATGAAATGGTATTGTTGTTAAATAGTGTTGCCATCAAGTTAGAGAGGAACCCCATCCTATCCTGTGCCATCCTCATCATCTCTGCCATGCAGTATTTTTAGTCAACTGAGGTGCATATTTCTTCCCACCTAAAAGAAAAAAAAAAGGTGATCTAACAAAGTGTGTAATTTATTGAGTAATCTTATTAATATCACATTCAAGTAAAATTGCTGAAGTGTAATGAAAAATTAATAGAACAGTTTATCTACAGGGAACTGCCAGTAATTCAGGCTGAATTCAGAAGAAGCCTTGGCAGGAGGGAAACGACCACTGTTGTCAGATGGATCTGTGCTGAAAGCAAAGAACAGACGTCTGCTTGTGCTTTATTGACTATGCAAAGGGATTTGACTGTGTGGACCATAACAAATTATGGATAAAGTTGAGAAGAATGGGAATCTCAGAACACTTAAATGTGCTCATGCAAATCCAAGGAGCCGTTGTCTGAACAGAACAAGAGAACACTATTTGTTGTTGAAGGAGACCCTCATTGAGATTAATTGAACAGTGATGGAGCACTGGGCTCAAGTCCATCGCAGACGGTGAGTATGGGAAGCCAGTACTAAATATCTGTAATAAACAGAATGCTATCAGGATGTGGTGGAGGTGAGGTACAAGTTAGAGTTCACCCTGAGGCAATAAGGCACTTAAGGGTTTACCAGATTCTTGCATTTGCAAACCCCTCCCCCCTGAGTCAAGGGGAAGGTTTTCAATAGAAAGAGCTTGGCTTCATTTGCATTGAATTCTCTTTGTGATTTACTTCCTGATAATTTTCAATAAAGATAGAGGGAAGCTGGAATGTGGTTCTTGATTCTAGAAGTGCTGGCCCCCTGTTTTTTATGCTCTCTGTTCTATCTCATTCTTGGTCTCTGTCTCATTATTAATAATTATAAAAATATTTTACCCTCGGTCTGCAACAGGTGAGGATGACACATGATAGGACAGGGTTTAGGCTTGCTATGAGTCGTATTCAACCTGATGCCCCTTAACAATAACATTCATCTGTCTTGCAGATATAAAGAAAACTCATGATCTTCTCAGAAGGGAAAAAGTAAAAAAAAAAAAAAAGTTGTAAATCTCGGCTTGGAAGACAACGCTCTTTCTCTGAGACATAATTGCTGTCCCTCTTCCACAAGTACTTTACATCTTTTTGGCCTCATCATAGCCCTCACTCATTTTGGGACATGTTGCTGTTGCTGTTATGTGCCATTGAGTCACTTGCGACTCATAGCGACCCTATGTACAACAGCCCTAAACCCTGCTCTGTCCTGTGCAAATCACACTGTCTCTGACACACCCATCTCGATTACCCCAGTCACTGAATCAATCCACCTCATAGAGGGTCTTATTTCTGGGGCTCTTCATGACGAGGGTAATCCAAGTTCTCTCTAGACTCAAGCCCAGCAGAAGGCAAGGTGAGCGTGGTAGACCCTGGAGGTTCTTGTGCCTTAGCCGGGGTACTGAATTATTAAAGTCCATTTCAGTTATCTTTCAGTTCAGCAGAAATATGACAAAGCAATCTCAGATAATGAAATCATCCACAATTTCTGCTGCACACAGCAGCCTTTCGGGGGCAAATGTTGTCCCCCTTTGCACAGCCCTGATTGAGTTACACATTTATGGGGAGCGTGTGTATCTACTCGAGTTATTGATCCGTGTGTAGTACATAGATTAGAGTGACCTGAGAACCTATCTTTCAGCAGGTCAGTGATTGCTCACGGTCAGTCAGAGAACAGAGGATTCTCTGCACAACAAACAAATGTCATTTCTCTCAGGCTCTCTGGGGATGGTGGCAGGCCACGCAGCCCCCGTCTTGCCTGGAAGAAAACAAAAGCCTCCATTTCTTTTCTCCCAGTAATTATCTTCCAGTCTATCTGTCACTGGTTTCCCATTTGGAATGATAACCCTTTTATGCATCTTAGAGGGAGCTCTGGTGGCTTAGTGGTGAGGAACTGTGCTGCCAAACCAAAGGTTTGTGGTTTGAATCCGCCAGCTGCTCTGTGGGTGAAAGATGGGCAATTTCCCTTGAGGTTTCCTCCCTCTGCAAACCTGACTTGACAGCACACAACAGCCACAAGGTGCATGTCAGGGATCATCTAATACTTTGACAGGACAAGAAGGAATTTGCCCAGTTTGGATTTTTTTTTTAAATCTTTGCCTAGATTTTTACTACATATTTTTCTTTTTCTTTCCTACCTTCTGTCTTTCTACAATCCCTTTAAGATCCCTTGAATGTAAAAAATTATCCAAAACATCAAAATTAAAGTTTAATTGTGAAGAAAGTAAAAAAAATCAGTAAGTTATAGTAGTACTTTGTCGGTGCATCAAATGTGGTACTCTGGCATGAGTTTTACCTGCTTGACAACTTGGGACATTGAGTTTAGTTGCCTATATTTTAAAATTGGGGCTTTCATATGAAAAACCAGAGACATGGTATCTCCTGAAATATCAGACGCTATAGCTAGCTTACACACACTTAGTGATAATGGACGGGTGATGACAATTCTCTAGAACGTATTTTTCAAATTTTTAAATAATAGTAATAAATAATACTTCATACAATAATAAACTAGTTAACTAGAATGAATACGCTATTCTCCAAAAAGAAGGCAGAGAAACTTGGTGGGTTTTGAGATTTAAAAAAAAAAAATAATAAAATCACATAGCATGGTTTCTTGAAGTAATTGACTTCGGAGTTATTTCCTTTTGATATACTCATAGCTATTTAGCCATTATTCACAGATCTTAAGTCACTCTGTTATTGTTATTGTTGATTGCCTTGAGTCGAGCATGACTCATAGCGACCCTATGAACAAAAGGCCTGAAGCTTCTCTACAACTACCGACATTTTTCAAAGTTCATAGAGTTTCCAGATGCAAGTTGTTTAGAACGTGGATGCCACAACTACTTCCAATAAAATACTGCAAAAATTCCCTTTTCTGATTCTGAAAATGAAAAACAAAAAAACTCAACAAAACCCAAACCAGTTTCTACATTGTTGCTGTTGTTACGTGCTGTTGAGTTGGGAATGCCTTGCAGCTGACCAGCCAGCAGGATTCCCGAGACAGTCAAGAACATGGGAAGAAATTTCTCATCGTTCTCCTGCACAGCAGTAGCTCCTGGATTCAAACCATGGGCCTTTGAGATGGCAGCACACTGGTCTACGAGAGCTCCCTAAATTCTCAGACTTCAGCGAAATAAGCAATAAACATACTATCTTTAAAAAACAGAAGTTGTATATAAATTCTAATGCCAAGATTAAACGGCACTACATTTATATTTACACATACAATCAGCCTTGGTTAAAATGCTTGGCGTTATCTTTCAAACTGAGTGCAGTTGTTACTTCTTTCCTAAAACTTCTCTTGAATGTTGAAAGGCGTTTGTATAGGAATACTTTAACTAACTTCCCGTCACTCGCTTACCACAATGTTTATTTGCCTGTTTCTCCAAGAATTTATTAAGCTTCCTGCTAGTAGCTACCCTTTCATTCCTCATTTAACATGTTCCGTTCTAAACTGAAAGCTGAAATACTGGAAGTTTCAGTATACTCAGGGGTGTGTTGGGAAGGAAGGACTGGTCAATCACTTCCCAAAAACTTAACCGAGCACAGTTCTACTCTTATGGACAGAGTAGAGGGTTGTAACTGAGTTGTTGAGTTGTTGGTTGCAATGAGTTATAACTGACTTGTTATGTTGTTGTTGCTATGTGCCGTCGAGTTGTTTGCGACTCATAGCGACCCTATGCACAACAGCCCTAAACCCTGCTCTATCCTGCGCCAACCACACTGCCTCTGACACACCCATCCCGATTA
>NW_006399771.1:738689-748854 GCF_000299155.1 Elephantulus edwardii
TTGACTGTGGAGCCGAGCAAACTGAAGCTGTGAACAATCTCAATCTCTTCGCCATCCATCCTGACGCTGCCAATTGGTCCAGTGGTGAGAATCTAGGAGACAGGTAATTTCAAACATGATGCACGTTTTAAATATTTATGGGAAACAAGAGCAGGCCTCCTCAAAAAATAAAAATGATTCTTCGGTTTGTGGTAGAAGTGACGAGCTCAATACTGTGCTTGTTTGGGGGGTAAAATCGTGTTGAAGAGAGATGGAGTGCACTGCAGACAGCAAAGACCAACTCCTGATGGGGTGCAACCCTATGGAAGGTGGTACAGCATTTTCTCAAAAAGTTGGAAATAGAAATACCATTTGACCCAGCAAGTCCACTGCTATGAATATACCCTAGAGAAACCAGTGTTGCCACCCAAACAGATGTATGCACAGCTGTGTTTAACTACATTATTCACAACTGCAAAGGGATTGAAGCAATCCAAGTGCCCGTCAAGAAATGAAGGGCTAGAAAAAAGTTTCTCTAGTCATGCAATGAAATATTATGCAGCACTGAAAAACAAGGAACGCGTAAAATGTTACACAATATGGGTGACACTGGAGGACATTATGATAAGTGAAATATCTCAGTTACAAAAGGGCACATGCTGTATAACACGACTGTTACAAAACAGGACCTGAGGGATACAGATGGGGGTGGGGAGGACTAAGAAAAGGGGAGATAAATAATGAACACTATGCTGGAACAGAAGAAGGAAAGAACTATCTAAAAGGAATATATGATTAGGCATTATTTGAATGACAACAGTCCAGAATAAGAGGTGCGTAGCAAACTGGACTGGGAGTGAGGAAAGAGGAAATTATGAGACAATGAATGAATAATTAAAAAGTGAACTGGGAGGAAAATATGCAACAATAAATGAATGAAAACATCCAACTTTTCTGTAAACTTTCATGAAAATCACAATTTAACAAAAAAAGGAAGAAAAATCAACTCATCATCATTGAGTTGATTCTGACAGAGCAGAACTGCTCATAGAGTTTCTAAGACTGTACTCTTTACAATCAGCAACTCTGGTGTCTTCTTGGTAAGGAATTACACTGTCAGCCCAGCATGTGGTTCGAATCTACTAACTGTTCCACAGAAGAAAGATGGACAATCTCCTGTCATTTGGTTTACAACTATGGGTTGTAACAATGAGGTCAACTATGGGTCAGTTCTCACTCAGTGGTATACAACAACAACAACAACAATCTTTACAGATCTTCCGTGGAGCAGCTGGTGAGTTTAGATGGGCGACCTTCCAATGTTTTAACCACTACACCACCAGGACTCATTGGAGCAGACGTGCTCTTTGTGGAAACTGCCGCAGCCCAGTCCATCTGTGCTTTGCCTTTAGTGATGGCGATGGCGTCATGTAACTTGTTGATTGCATGCTGTGTCATTCATATTTGGGATGCTCTCAATTCTTTATTTTATTCCCCTTCCCCCCTCCTCCAATAGGCTTGGCTGTCTTCCTAAGAGGATTCTCTCTTCCATAGGTTGTGTTGGGATTAAGCCTGTGGACATGTTTGTATGGAGCTGGTGTGAGTTCCCCGGGGTGGGGGTGAAGGTGTACGTGCTCGTCTGTAGGTTAGGTTTGTGTCAGGGACAAATTTTTGGTGGGTGTCACAACTCTGCCTTTATCTGATGGGATACAATGACAAAATTACAACAAGTACCCAAACACACCACCCTTTCAAAACTTGGGGCTGGATCTTTTGCTTCTGAAGCTTGAGCTTTCTGGAAAAGGTTTTGGCAAACTATCAAACACGTTCACAGAAGACAATAAAAGACAACAACCATAACATTTGGAAAATAAATCTCAGCTCTCCCAGAAGAAGCGCATTGCCGCTGATCTTGTCCAGCACTTGTCTGCAGGCAGGGTGACCTTGCCCCACCCCAGGGGACAGGAAACAGCCCTCTTTCTCAGGCCTTGCCCCACTGCCTCCTGTCTCTGACCTGTCGTTCCAACAGCACTGCCCTTCAGTTCCCCTTTAGGCCGTGAACCTCAGAAACCCCTTGATTTCTCTCTCCGCTTCTTGGCAGTATCTTTATCAGTTGTCCACGATAAGCTTCTCAGAGAATTTCTGGCTTTTATTTTCTCCCCATGAACATTATCTGTTCATTCAATTCATCCCAAAATAGCCAGGTCCAGGCATCCCATAATACCCCAATCCTGTGTCACTCAAAATGCGGGCCCTGCAGGAGCTCTGAGCCGGTCTTCCTGTCCCATTCTCATCTTTAATAAACACACCCCGGGCTTCCCGTCAATGCCTCTCCTCCAGATTCATGAGTTTGCTGCTTCTGCAGTGGCCCCTGATCCTGGCAGATAAATCTCCCCTGGAGCTGTCAGTGCAGACAGAGGGGGACGGTTCAGCCAGGGCTTCAGAGAGGGATGGTGGATTTATCACCCACCCTGTCTCCCAGGGCATCCCCTCTCACTTTTAAAATGGGGCAGGGGTGTAGGGTATGGCCTGACTTTTGCTACAAGGGACCTGGATGCCAAGTGCCTCTCTCCCTTGACAAATGGAGACCTTGGTCACAGTGCAGGGGGTTGAGTGTGGGCACAGGGCTCTTGTAGAAGCGGGGTTGTACTGCTGGCCTTATGCAGTGTCTCACAGCCATCAGAGGGAAGCATCCTGATTTCCAACCCTGCTCTCCGAGGTCCTTCTAGGTTAATTTTAGCTGTTTCCATGCCCCCAGACAGACCACACATTTTTCCTCCTTAGACATATCCAAGGCTTTCTTCTCTTACGGCCCCAGTGCCTTCCCCAGTGAAATTGAGACATGTGCTTATGACAGTGTGTTTACATGAAGACAGATTGCTCTCTCTCCAAGGTCAAAGCTCCCGCTGGCCAGGCTCTTTGGCAAATGATTCGTCAAACACAGCAGCAGGCAGCAGGCATTCAGCTCTTGGGCCCCTGGCTGGCCACCTCGTCAAAACCTTCTGGAGGATTATTGTGCTCAGAGAACTTTTCTCCTTCCACTGTCTGTCAGTGCCTCCCCTGACCAATCCTCCCTGACCCTTGGCATAATAGAACGAGTTGGCACAGTCTCAGAAATGATGACAGAGACTCAGAAGACAAAACAAACCCTCCTGCAGAAACTGGGGACATTTCTCCATTATTTTGCAAGGCAAGAGGCATGTCTCCCAAGAGATTTGAGAAAGCAGAACAGTTAAGACATGGCCTGCTGTGCGTCTCTGGTTACTTCTTTTGCCTCACAGACTGGTGGGAAGGGGGCACGTCTCTTGCTCTCTACTAGCCCATAACATGATGTCTTGCACACAGTGGGAACTCCTTTATCAATTTGGTTACTGAATATTTATTGAGCTCCTGCCGTTAGCTTGGTTAAGTCCCTGGATGCTGCAAATGATTTTAACTGACTGATGAAAAGTATGGAGATTAGAATCCACCCAGAAGTGCCTCAGAAGAAAGGTCTGGCAAGAAAAGGATGGAGCACAGTTCTACTCTGATGCCCGTTGGCTTGCTTTGCGATAAATTAATAAATTTGGCAATAAATTGCATGGAAGGAGATTGCCCATCTTTCTCCCATGGAGAGGCTGGTGGAATTCCAATGACATACCTTTGTGTTGGCAGTGCAATTCCTTACCACTTAGCTACCGGAGCAACATTTGCTGTTTTAACAATAGTCACATGTACAATTCAATGAATAACTCAACGGCAACTGGTAGGTATGTAGTCTGGCACCGGGAACAAGGGTGCTGCCCTCATGGAGCTTATAGACACAGAGGGGCCAAAGTATAAACACTGACTTGGAGAAGGTGTCACTTGGGGAAGTTGATCTGGTAACAACCTCTAAACAGATCTTGACTCTGAGTAGTCACACCCTCTGACTCACGGGAGTGTCGACTGGACCCAGTGTCTCACTTCGAAGAACCACATGGGGCAGCAGAGATGTAAGGACACTTCCAAGATTATAAAAACAGTGATGTTCTGAGGTGCTGTAGAGTCAAGTATGACCCAAAGTTCCTATGAACAACAGCTCTGAATCCTGCCCTATCCGGCACCATCCGCATCATCTCTTACATACTTAAGCCATTGCTGCAGTCACCGAGTCAATCCATCTCATCGAGGGTCTTCTTTTTCACTGGCCGTCCACTTTCCAATCACTTAATTGTTGTTGTTGTGTACCATTGAGTCAGAACTGACCTTCTAGTGGGTTTTCCGCGGCAATAAATTGCATGGAAGGAGATTCCCCATCTTTTTCCCATAGAGAGGCTGGTGGGTCCAAGTCACATACCTTTGTGTTGGCAGTGCAATTCCTTACCACTTAGCTACTGGAGCAACCTTTGCTATTTTAACAATTGTCACACATACAGTTCAATGGTATTGGTGCTTTTTTTTTTATGTCCACCATCATGTTTTTCAGCCTTCACTCCCGTCCCTAAGCCAGAAGCTCAGTATCATTTTGGGGTAATTTTTATGTCGCAATAAATAATGAATGTAGTTTACAAATGGTAGGGAGTTACACAGCTAACTGCTTGTAGTGCCTCTCACAGAATCCAGCAGAGACTCAGAGGCAGAAAGACAGGCAATCACCTCCAGTGTAATTTACAGCCTCTGAAAACTCACTTTGAGATCAGCTATGAGTCTGTTCTGACTTGATGGCAATGAGAGGGAGAGCTATGAAATGGAGTTTTCTTACAGAGGACCTCCGACTTCAGTGAGTAGGCAGAGGAGACCTTTGGAGAATATAACTTTTAAGGTGAGGACTGTAGAGTAAGACCATCCATACATTATTTTTGAGGAACAGCATTCCAGACAAAAGGAACAGCATGTGCTTTGCACATGCTAGTTAGGGAAAAGCTTATGTTATTTTAAGGATTGTTGCTGGGAAGAGGTCAACTCTACGTTTGCCACTTTATGTTCTCTATTTCTCAACTCAACTTTGCATAGTGAACATTATTATCCCATCACACTTCTGAGGAAACTCAGACAGGAAAGATCCCAAAGTGAGGAAGGGCTTGGATTTGAGCCTACGTTTTTTATGAATCTAGACTCTGTGATCATTCTACATTTTAGCACATCCACTCAGTCATTTATCTACCATTCTTTTTTCCTGCTATCTTCCAGGTACATGTTTTCTTGTCCTCTTGTGAGTCATAATTGGAAGGAGAGGCAGGTGGTGAGAACTTGCAATTCTTTAGGGCTTTTCTTGGTTGATACTTACAAACATAATGTTTGGGAGTAGAGAACAGGCATTATTATTATTATTATTGTCTTTGTTCATTTTAAAACAGGAAGCGATAAGTCTCAAGGCAGTAAATTACCAGCACAGGGCCACATTTTTAATAAGGAGTGAAATTAGATCTTGACTATAGGACCTCTGGTCCTATCTTATGCTCTTTTCTCTGTCTTGTGTAGTCCTCACATACCAAGATGCCTCTGAAAAAGACAAACATCTTTCTAAACCACTATAGAGTCTACGTATATAACTCAGCTTTTATATAAAACAATTTTCATTGATCACACGTGCTTAAATCTTGGAACGTATATATGGCAGTTCTTGGAAAACAGATGAATGTACAGTGTTCATCTTGCTGCCATATTGTAAATTTGACAGTTTTCTCTATTTTTTAATTCATCTTAGGAATTCAAGGCACAGCTCAAATTTGCAGGGCCTCTTACATTTCTCAAAGGGAGCAATTTTATTTTTAAGTTTTGTCTAATTCCCATCTTCTTTCAGTTTTAGTTTAATTAAGATTTCCTCAGAAAGGCCTCTCTTGAGTCCTCAACTCAGATGAGTTTTCTCTGTTATCATCCACCCTCACACCACCCTTTTAATCTCCTTTAAAGCTATTTAATACAAGGGAGCACTGGTGGCTTAGAGTAAGGAGCTGCAATGTCCGTCCAAAGGCATGCAGTTCAAATCCCCCAGCTGCTTCACAGAACAAAGTTGGGAGATCTCCTGTGTCATTTACTGCCTTGAAAAACCAACTGGAGGGTCAGCTGTGAGTCTGTTTGATTTGATGATACACAAGCTCTTACAATACACAATTAACTGTGAATTCCGTTTTGCTTTATTCAATGTATTATTTCCATGCTAAACAATCAATATTATGCAAATGTGCATACTTTGAGTTTATTATTTTATCTTCAGAACTCACAATAGAATATGGGACATTATGTGGTCAGTTGCTGTTAACTTGATTCTGACTGACTTACGGTGATTCCCTGCTCAATAGGGTGGAAAGGTATTCTCAAGGTCTTTCTTCTGAAGTACCTGTTGTGGACTGGGTCTTTCAATGTTTTGGTTAGCAATCGAGCATATCAACCACTTACACTATCCAAGGAGTCCTAGCACATAGAAGGAACACAATAGATTTTGTTAATTCAATAAGTTATGTAATCTGATTGTTAGAGGAATTTTCTGAGCTAACATTCTATGTGGGGCATGAGACACAGTCATAGCCATGGGAGGACAGAAGAGATGCTGTTAAAATTGTGGATAACAGGAATTCTATATGGATAATAATAGCAACCATAAATAAAGGGAATAGAGCTCTGGTGGCCTAGAAGCTGCACTACAATCCTGAAGACTTACAGTTTGAATCCACCAGCCACTATGTGGGAGAAAAATGTGCCATTTTCTAGCATGTGATTAACTGCCTCTGAAAACCCACTGGAGGGTCTGCTCCAGTTGGTTCCAACTCAGTGGAACACAGCAAGAATACTCTTTCCCATTTAAGATGTTCTAGTAAATGTTTATCTGTGTTTCATGATTATGCAAAGGCATTTGACTGTGTGGGTCATAACAAACTGTGGCTGACTCTGAGAAGAATGGGAATCCCAGAACATTTAATTGTGCTAATGCGAAACCTATACTTGGACCAAGAGGCAGTCGTCAGAACAGAGCAAGGAAACACTGCATGGTTCAAAATTGGGAAGGATGTACACCAGGGATGTGTTCTATCTCCATACCTTTTCAACCTGTATGCAGAACAGCTTACCTGAGAGTCTGGGCTCTATGAAGAGAGTTGTGGTGTCAGGATTGGTGGAAGATCTATCAACAATCTGCGTTATGCAGATGACACAACCCTGCTTGCTGAAACTGAGGAGGACCTGAAGCGCCTGCTGCAGAGTGTCAAGGACTGCAGCCTACAATATGGATTGAGGCTCAATGTCAAGAAGACAAAGGTTTTCACCACTGGACCAACTGGCAGCATCAGAATTGATGGTGAAGAGACTGAGATTGTTAGCAACTTTAGTCTGCTTGGCTCCATAGTCAACACTCTTGGCACCAGCAACCAGGAGATTAAAAGACGTATTGCAATGGGAAAGTCTGCTGTTAGGGACCTCTCCAAAGTACTGAAGAGCATTGGTGTCTCTCTGGAGATTAAGGTGTGCCTGATACAGGCCATGGTCTTTGCAATTACTTGTTATGCATCAGAGAGTTGGACAATGACTAGGGAGGATAGAAGGAGAACTGATGCCTTTGAGCTGTGGTGCTGGAGAAGAGTATTGACTGTGCCATGTACTGTCAAGAAAACAGATTCATCCTGGAAAGGGTTAAACCGGGTGGCTCCTTGGAGGCAAGGATTCTGGGGCTTCGTCTGACATACTTTGGACATGTTATAAGGAGGGACCGGTCCCTGGAGAAGGACATCGTGCTTGGGAGTGTGGAGGGACAGCGCAGGAGGGGGAGACCCTCTTATGAGGTGGATTGATTCAGTGACTGGGGTAATCGTTTGGGTGAGTTAGAGGCAGTGCTATTGGCACAGGATAGAGCAGGGTTTAGGGCTGTTTAGGGTTGCTGTGAGTTGCAAGCGACTTGATGGCACATAACAACAACAACAACAACAACAGTAAATGTTTTAAATGTATTTCACGTTAAATAGTTCCAAAGAATAACTTAAAGTCAGTTATGTTGCACATTTCGTCAATTTTCTCACATGAGAGGAGCATGTGAAAGGTCTTCAGCTTATCCCAGCTTGCCAGGGATTGTCTCAGTTTTAAAATGTAAAGTCTTGCATCTTATGAACGACATCAGTGTCATATAAGACAGAATCAAAACAGGAAAACTAATCAGCAGACTGTTGCCAAAAATGGTGCTGCTGTTTGACACCATCGATTCCAACTCATGGTGACTCCATAGACGATAGAATAGAATACTTCCTGTCCCTACCTCCTCTCTGTTACTGTGTTTGAACCACTGTGTGAGCTTATCTTCTTGAAGGTTGTTGTAGTTTAAGTTATGTTCCCCAAAATATATGCCAACTTGGCGGGGCCATTATTCTTAGTGACTTCCCAGTTACAGAGTGATCTAATTTGACAGCTGTCTAATGATACAATCATCTTCTATGATGTGATCTAGTGTGATAAACCAATCAGTTGTAAGAAAAATAAGGTGAGATTCAACCTTTACTCAGGTTACAGCCTTTGATCCAACTTATAGGAAGTTTCCCTACGTTTGATCTGTATCACCTATTATAGAACAAGAAATTAAAGGAGAGAGAAGTGAGCAAAGACAGAAGGACCTCATTACCAGCAAAGAGCCAAGGAGCAGAGTATATCTCCTGGGGGCCATGGTACTAAGAACCTCCTAGGTTGTTGTAAAGACTGATGCCAACCCCAGAGATAGATATTAAAAAGAGAGAAAGCTCTTCCTCAATAGCCTATCCATAGAGAGACTCTAGAGTTAGTGCCCTGACTTTAGTCTTCTAGCCTCCTAACCTTTGAAAGAAGGAATTTCTGTTTGTCAAAGGCACCAATTTGTGGTATTTGTGTTACAGGTGCACTAGAAGGTAAGGATTTCCTTTTTTTTTTACTGAACATATACTTGACTAAGCATAATGACCTTTTTTTTAAATAAAATTTTTCTTTTATAGTAGTTTACTTGCAAAGTTCATATACATTGTTTTTCATACTAGACCCTTCTCATTTCCTTTACCCATACCTCTCTTTACCCATCAAATTGTATGACCCTATGATTACCCCCTGCCCATCCTCACCCCTCTGCTCCTACCCTGTCCCTTGGATCCTCATTACATGTTTTACTAGTTATCTTTCTATTTCTACATTTGTCTTACGCAGTATTTGTCCTTATTGGACTGAGTTAGTTCACTTAGCATAATGCTCTCTAGACACCCCCAAGTTAGATATTAATTTTCAAAATTATTGCTCCTGCATGCTGCATAGTATTCTATCATGTGGATGTATCATAATTTCTCAATCCATTTGATTGTGGTTTGACATTTGTGCTATTTCCATGTTCTTGCAACAGTGTATAATGCTGCTATGAACATTGGTGTACAAGTCTCTGTTTTTGCCTCAGTTCTACTTTTCTTGGGGTATATTCCCAGCAGTGGAATATACTCAATTATCTGGGTCATATGGAATTTCTATGTTCAACTTTCTGAGGAAATGCCAAACTCTTCCAGAGGGGTTATACCATTTTACAATCCCACCGACAGTGTATAAGTCTACATTCTCTTCAATATTTATTACTTGCTGTCCTGTTAAACTTTGCCACTGTTACTGTGGTGAGATAGTCCATTATCTTTTTGTGTTTCCTGAGGTGCCCTTGAGTGAATTAAAACTTTTTGTTAGTTGCCACATTATGTTAACCCGTTGTATCACCCAAAAGCTCTTCAGTTCCTGTACCAAATAAATGCCACTTTGAGTCAGTCAAAGTGTTTTTGGAGGCTCTGGATGGTTGTTTATGAAACTTGCAGTCTGTTCCTATTTGGATGATAGTGTATTTCTACATGAAGATTCTAACCACATCTACTGAGAACTTATGACTGCAGAAACACTCCATATTCTCAGACAGCAGACTTGTGAAAACAATGTTTTCAAGAGTCAGGAACACATCTGGGCACTAAAAATGCTATTTAAAAAATTATCCCATCCTTCGGCCCTCTGCCTGGTGCGGGCCGTCGCGGCCCTCTGCCTGGGGCGGGCTGCCCTCGGCCCTCTGCCTGGGGTGAGCCATCGCGGCCCTCTGCCCGGGGTGGGCTGCCCTCGGCCCTCTGTCCGGGGCGAGCCGTCATGGCCTTCTGCCTGGGGCGGGCTGTGCTTGGCCCCCGGCTCGGGGCGAACCGTCGCGGCCCTCAGGAGCAAGAAGGCAAGCAGCTGTAACCCAAGATCACCAGTAAGGTGATAAAGC
>NW_006399771.1:749334-762306 GCF_000299155.1 Elephantulus edwardii
TGTGTACCATCAAATCAGATCTTTCTGGTACAGGAGGAGATTGGCCCTCCTTCTCCAGCAGAACATCTGAAGGATTCGAACCACTAATCTCTCGGATTACAGTGCAGCTTCTTGCCACTAGGCCACCAGAGTTCCCTTCACACTGTGCTTTATACAGTCTTTCATCTACATTATATTTTGTTCATTCATATTGTGAGTTTCCCCCCTTACAATCCTCTTACTAATAACTACTTTTGTGAAAGCACGTAAGCCAGCTCCTTCACGCCCCATGCCCTGAAATTCCCCTTTTAGAAAGCCAGTTTCTGATTTGCCTTTCCCTATAAAACCAGTACTCTGAGGGAACGAACAAGTCCATTTTGCTCATGAAACTTCTGTTCACCTTGGAAACTTTGACCATCTGCATCCACAAGCAAAGACTAGACCAGGACAAGCTATCAAGTTGTAGCATCGGACCCTAGCTCACAGCACAAAGCACCCTCCCTTCATCTGGTTGTGTTCTGGTCAACTCTTTCCAGCCATCGATGGCTAGATCCAAATGGGCATCAACTGCAAACCCAGGAGCCCACACTTCTCCCTCCATTCCAGATCTGTTGGTCTCCTTACTCAGCCCTTCATTCTTGAATGGGGCCAAGTCAAGTCAACCAGCCAGGGATCCTCATGACTCCCTGCTCCTCCAGCCAACAACCTGGAAGAACATTTTGTTTAGAGGGCAGATTCAAGAAGGAAAGGCACTTTTCCATTCTTGAGTTGAACCATATTCTCAGCTAGCATTTTTGTTATTCATTAGAATATTCTGTTCTTTGCTCTTTCATTAACTATTCTACATCTGCTCATTTGTTTATCCATTAATTCCTCTATTCTTACATATTTATGTTGCTCACTTCTTATTTGTGCTCATTTCTTTCATTTTACATGTGAAATAACTGAGACTCAGAGAGGTTACTTGACTTTCTAAGGTCATACAGCTAGTAGGTAGCAGGAAAGCCTTGGGCTTAGACTTAGTTAATTCCATCATGTGTGTTCTTGCTATGATACTTCACTGTCTTGGATAATCAGGTGGAGACCAAGTATGATCTTTCAAAGGAGGAAAGTTTTGAGAAAGAGAGACATCAATGTGGCCAGGCGTAGTCAGCAGAGGTTGGTGAAACAATTAGGATTTCTGTTAGGTCGTGTAGGCAAAGGCTGATAGTTTGAACCACCAACTTTGCCTCAGAAGAAAGACGGGCAATCTTCATCTGTGCCTTATACAGCCTCTTAAATTCTGTCAGAGGCTCAACTCTGAGCTAGTTGATTCAATGGCAATGACTTGAGTTGAATTTACCTCCCAGAAAGCACCATGGCTAAGTAGCGGCTAGGCAAAGGTCAGTAATTCTAATCCACTAGCCAATCCTAGATAGAAAGATAGGCTGGTTTTATAAAGTCTCTGTGAGTCAGAATTAACTCAACAGAAACAAATTTTAAAAATTTTATCTCACAGTCTCTTTAATGAAGAAAAGAATGCATTAGACTGCCAGGTTTTACCTCTGTCTGGGGTGGGACACATATATTTTAATTCACAGCTCTATCCTGAGCAGAGTATTAGACCTAAGCGACTCTAAGAATTTAGTCATCCAGTAGGCAGAGTCACCTAAGAACAGAAATAGGAATTCGACAGTGTCATCTTTATGGGTAAATATAATGAGCCTGGCTATTATACTCCAAATCCTCTCGAGGTCCCCATGCCCAGGTGCGTAAGTGGCCTATAGGGTTTCAGTGTGGAACGAAGAGTCTGCTCGGGCTGCAGCAGCCTGATTAATCTCAGCAACAAGCCAACATTACAAGGCTGGGTTTGCAATTTCAATATGCAGAGATTGATTTACATGCAGCGCTAATTAAGCAACTGAAACACCCACTAATTGATTATTACATGAAAAGGAACACATCAATTTGGAGAAATACACTCTATGAGGATGTACAATATTTGCAAACTTAATTGCCAAGTGGAAATTCATCTTACAGTGGCTTATAAATTTAACCAATTAACCTTTGGCATGTTGGGGTTTTTTTTTTGTTTGTTTTGTTTTTTTACAATTGGTTTTCATTCAATCACTCATATACATTTTGTTTTATACCATTAATTAGAATTGGTCAATACTATTTATCACAATGTCTCGTGAAATCCTCACTGTATGCACCTTGCCTTTCCCTTCACCCTTCACATCCATCCACCAATCCCTGATGCCCTAACATTGTTTGTTCTTCCCCCATCTTCTCTCTTTCTTTCCTTCTCCATATATGTCCTGCTCCAAGCTGTTGATTTTGATACACATACTTTCCATTCGTTCCTTATTTCCTCATCCCCCACATTGTTCATTATCTGTCCATACTATTTCTGCTTTCCTTATCTCCTTCCTCCCAATAACTCTCCTATACAGGTTTTACAGTATTTGTCCTTTTGTGACTGAGTTATGTTGCTCAGCATAACGACCTCTAGACTCATCCATGCTGTGTAGTGTTTCATGAGTTCTTCATTGCTTTACAGTGATGCACAGGATTGCATCATGTGAATGTACCACCTTTCCTCTATGCATTCACGGCCCTTCTATCTTTTTGTTATTATGAATAATCCTGTGATAAACACAGGTATACATATATCTGTTTCTATATCAGCTCTGATTTCTTAAGTTATAGGGTATATTACCTGTGGTAAAATAGCTGGATCAAATGGGATTTCCGTCTTCATCTTTTTAAGGAAATACCAGATTGCCTTCTATAGTGATTGCATGATTTTACATTCCCACCAGGAGTCCATAAAGGTTCCAGTCTTTCCACATACTCACCAACATTTGTTGTTCACTGTTCTATTAAACTTTGCTGTCATTACTGGAGTGAGATAATACCTCATTGCTATTTTGATTTGCATCTCTTGCTGAGCAAATAGTTTGAGAAGCTGAAATTTGAAGAAGAATATGGCATCAGGCTCAGAGAAAGACACATCAATAACTTGCTTTGTACAGATGGCACAGCCTTGCTAGCTGAAAGTGAAGAGGGCTAGGGCTAGCTATGTTTGCCGCAGAAGATCAGAGACCACAGCCTTCAGACTGGATTACACTTTAACATCAAGAAGACGAAAATCCTCACCACTGGACCAATAAGCAATATCATGATAGATGGAGGAAAGATTGAAATTGCAAACAATTTCTTTTTACTTGAATCCATAATCAATATCCTTAATACCAGCAGTTAGGAGATCAGAAAACATATTGAGCAAGTCTTCAGTTAGGAATTTCTCCAAATTACCGAGGAGAAATGACATCGATTTCAGAACTAAGATACATCTGATTCAAGCCATGGTCTTTTCCATTACTTGCTATACATCTAAGATCTGGAAAATGAATAAAGATGACGAGAAGAATTGATGCTTCTGAGTTGTGATATTGGAGAATAAGACTGACTATCCCATGAACTATCAGAAAAACCAACAGTTTTTGGGAAAAGTTCAACCAGAAGGCCCTTAGAGATGAAGATAACGGAACTTTGTTTCTCTTTTTTCCCCCCACATATTTCTAGGAGAGGCTATTCCTTGGAAAGGGCTATCATGCTTGGGCAAGTTGAGTGTCAGCAAAAGAAACGAAGACTCTCAACAAGATGAATGGATATAGTGACTGCAGTAATGACCTCAAGTGTGTCAGAGATGATCTGGGTGGCATAAGATAGGACAGGGTTCAGACCTGTTGTTCATAGGATTACCGTGAGCCATGCTCAACTCAGTGTCACCTATCAACAACAACAACAACAATCCATGAACCTGGAATACCTTCCCATTTATCTAGTTCTCTTTTTGTTTCTTTTAGTAATGCTCAGTAATAACTTAGAATTGTATTGTATTGGCTGAAATTTCAATTTCAAATGGTGACTAGACTTGAAGTGAGGGCCTCCCTTGGCAATAGAACCAGGCCTAGATCTATGGTGTTAGTTGCCACCAAGCAAATTGCTACTTAGAGTGACTCTACCTACAATAAATCAAATCATGTCATCTTTACAATCTCTGCTGGCAAAAAAACCCATTGTTGCAATTATTGTACTAATTCATCTCATTGAGGTTCTTCTTCTCCTTCTCTGACGTTGCACCTTTTCAAACATAATATCTTTTTACCAGGTATTGTCCTCTTGTGACAACATAGTCAATGCGTAGGAGACAAAGTTTTACCATCCTTGCCTCCAAAGAGCACTCTGACCACAGTGTTTTCCACACAGATTTGTTTATCTTATTGGCAGTTTATAGTAGATTTAATTCTCTTCCAGAACCACAATTCAAGGGCACTAATTTTTTTGTCTCCTTCATTTGTTGTCCAACTCACACACTATATAAAGCAATAAAAATATTGTTTGTATCAGACACACTGTAGTTTTTAGATAGATACTCTTGTTCTTTAACATTTAAAAGAGGTCCTTGCCAGCAAATTTGCCTAATAAATCTTCTGATCTCCTGACAGTTCTAGATCTGTAACTAGAGTGAAATCCTAGCAAACCTCAAAGATAAAGTTCAAACTGTGGCCCAGGAAGAGGTACATTGCACTCCAAAAGAACGTCTTAATTCTTTGAATATGTACAAACAGAAACTTGGGGAATATATGTAGATATTTTTAACGAATTGTTATTATTAGGTCCTATTGAGTTAAATGTGACTCAGAGAGATTCTGTGAACAACAGACTTGAACCCTGTCCCGTCCTGTCCTATCCTGATGATTCTCATCATCTCTGACACTATTGATACCATTGCTGCAGTCACTGCATCAATCCATCTCACTGAAAGTCTCTTTCACTCCATCTTTCTGTGCGTGCTGTCCTTTTCCAAGAAAAGCTGGGCACATGTCTGTAGAAAACTTAAACAAGAACAACATCTCATCCATATGCACAAATCACTTTTAGATATATCACTGATCTAGAGAGAGATAAAACCAAAACCCACAAAGATCATTAGAGATAATAGGAATATTAAAAGCCCTAATCTATGTCATGGATAGATTTTCAAGCATAACTAAGAATCTATAGCCAGGAGAGGATAAAAGAAATGAATGGGATCTTCTGAAATTCTTGTGTGTATAAAAAACCTTCTCCAATAACATACAAAAGGAAGTTCACAGACTGGGAAAATATTTGGCAATATTTCTTACAAGAGACTCATAACTAAAATTTATAGAATACTTCAGCACCTCAACAAGAAAAAGACAACCCAACTCCAAAACAGGCAGAAGATAGAAAAAGATAATTTACCAAATATTATACTCAGATGGTAAACAAACACATGAAGAAATGATCAAAATCAGTAGCCGTTAGTGAGATGCAAATTAAAGCAATGAGACATCACCTCAACCCAGGGTAACAGAAAACTTCAATAGGACAGGAAACTATAAATACTGGTCAGGATGCCGAGAGAAGCACTTCATGCACTGCTGATGGGCATGTAAAATGGTACAATCACTGTGGAAGGCAGTCTGACTCCTCCTCAAAAGGTTGAAAATAGAAATATCATTTGATCCACTACTGGCCACACTGAAGACATCAGAGCTTCAAACAAAAAGATGTGTGCCCACTCATGTTTATTGTAGCATCCTAGCACGGAGATAGAAGCAACCCAAGTGCCTAGCAACAAATGAATTGTGAGAGAAACTATAGTACATTCACACAGTGGAATAATACTCAACATTGCAAACAATAAGAACTCATGAAACACTATACAACATGAATGAGTTTAGAGAACATTAGAGTGAAAATTTAATCACAAAAGGGCAAATACTGTGTAAGACTTCTGTTAAAAAAAACAGAATGGTTATGGGGGGAGTAACAGAGAGAGCATGAAAAGAATGAATAGGTAATGAACACTGCATTGTAATGGGTGGAGGACCAATCTGAAATGATTGGACAATCAGACGTGTGTATTACAATGATCAATCTGGAGCAAGGCAGGCACTACGGACTGAAGGGAGAGGATGTGGGGATAGATCTGTCTGAATGAGTGAATAAAAAAAATAAATTTCCTTGTAAACTTTAATTCAAGTCATAATTTAAAAAGAATAAAAATATAGGATAATGGTGCAAGGAATATAAAATTAGATCTGACTGAGTTTGTTGAAATTCAGCATAGTTATTGATATTTACCATAAACCACCTAAAGAATGAATGTGTCTGTGTTAGAGTGAGCACAGCCAGATCTTAGGAAATGCAAGAACGGGATAAGCCTCTGGGATTCCATAGTCAGAGTCTTTGTATTCTGATTTCCAGAAAGATCCTAACCATTAACACTACCATCTTTATTTATCTGACCTGGCCTTAATACCTTTTCTTCTGTTGATTCTGTTTGTCATGCTATGTAATGAAATGTATGGGCTAAGGTCACATGCGGCAGCCTTCCAAGCAAAACCTGGTTTCATTTTTCTCAGTCGTGATCCTAATTCTCTAAACAGAGAATCTAATTGCTGCAGCTTGGTTTGGTGTCTAGTGCAGGTCAACTGTACAAAGAATGGCTGCTTTAAACTACATAGAGGGAAGAATGAAGGGCAGTGTCTTTAAAGTAAGGCTGAGAAAGACCTTTAAACAGAGATCAGTTAGACTGTAATGAATTGAGAGGCTGTCTTATTCAATTTACTTTGGAAGTTGATGTCATTTTGCAAGGAAAATACAGTAATGGAACATGCTAGAATGTTGTTTTGAAGATTTGGCTGTGATCTTATTTATACCACACCACTGTACTAGTAGAAGTCAGCCTATTTGAACTTCGGTTTTTATAATGGAGAAGAGATAATAATATTAGGGTTTTTTTAAATGAATTTCATATAAGAAAAGGCTGAAAAATTTTCAACAGAGCACAATATTTGCACTCTTGGAAGAAGACAGACATTAGAGTTTGAAGGAAGGGAGTTATTTGAAGAAGTCTTCAGGAACTTCTGTGATTAAGGTCAGTTCTGCAAAGGAGCTTAAGTCTGGACACTGGACTTGTAACTGTAACAAGATAGTATTTAGATGTTTATTACTGCAAGCCAATTTAATAGACACAAGGAAGTTGTTGCCATCATTGTGTACCATTGAGTCAGAACTCATGCATAGGTGACCCTCCAGTGGGTTTTCAGAGGCAGTTAATCTCATTGGAGGAGACTGCCCATCCTCCCCTAAGCATCTGGTGGCCTTTGGGATTGAAGCACAGCTTCTTGCCACTAGGCTACCAGAGCTCCGTAGAGACAAGGATTGAAACTTTTAAATGCACTTTATTCAGGTATTGGTGATTGGAGAGAAAACTTCCTGACATTTCATGATCAAGCCAAGCCTTTTAACAGGCTGGCCAAAGAGAGGTAAGGGAAAGGAATGTAGGAAGGGTCCTGAAGGGAAGTGTCTAGGAACACGATAAAGTGGCTTAGTCTGTGATGTCTCTCCTTGTGGTGCCTGTCACACATCCTGGGCTTGATATTCCGGGTAGGTAGTCATCAGGCTTCTTTGCTGATGGCACATCCTTCAAGCAATTTTCTGGTTTTCTGCCAGGGTAGCTTGATCGCAAATCCTTAGTTCCTGGAATAACAGTCTCACAGATAGCTAATCAATCAGGTTAAAGGATCTTACATAGGCAACTTTCACTATTATCTGAGTAATCAGGTTAAGAACCTTACATAGGCAACTTTCTCTGTCGTCTGAGTAATCAGGTTAAAGACCTTGCATAGGCACATTTGACTGAGTCTGACTAGTCAGGTTAAAGAACCTTACATAGGCAATTCTTGCCATTGTCCTAAACATGTAAACTATGTCTGAATCCCTACCACCATCAGACTGCCCAGGATTTGCAAGTATTCCTCCTCTGGCAGAAGACTCTAGAGTATTTTTTTAAAGCTTGCTTTCCCCTAGTAGACAGTACTTGGCACACAGCTCTCCCAAGCTCATGTTCAATGCAAACCTCAAACATCATGTCAATTTGACAACTAATAATTAGTGTGCTCGTCTCCTGGCACTTACATTTCATTTTATCTAGTACTTCACACTGATTGTGGCACCCAGGAGTCTAGGAACAACTGGAACCAACAGACAAACCCCCAAAGTCATTGATAATTTAGTCAAGAGAAGCTCATCCTTCAGACGGAGGCAGCAGTGGGCTGTTTGGTGGGCTTGGCTACCTCCTTCTCCCGTTGTCCCACATTTGGAGCTCTTTGTCTGATTCACTGTTGGGATACTTACATTTGTATTTACAATCAGTGTAGGTCACTCCCAGAATGCAGGCTGCTGGCAGGTTTATAATCCTGCAAACACAGGATGGCAGATAAATATGTTTCCTCCTACAGAGAGAGATGCAAATTTTTTAAGTCACTGGAGCCAAGTTGTTTGATCTGTACAAGATTCACAGCTGGGACTTGAGGGGGCTGGGAAAGAGAGGTTGCTTCACCCTGTGCTACTCCCCTCCTTGCCCCTCCCCCAGCTGTTACTGTGACATTAATTCTTCCTCTTTCTGTAGAGCTCTGAGCTCTTGAAGAGCCAAAAGCCTGCAATTTACCCTAAATGACTTCTCTCAACTCCAAGTCCCACCAGTTACTCCCAGAATATCTACTATATTTCATTGTCATTGCCACCATTATGGCCAGGTCATTAATAATTCTTGCCACCATTACTACGTCATCACTCTCTGGTAGGTTTTCTTGGCTTGCTTTTCACCCCAGATCTGATCATATAACTCCTTTGCTTAAAGCCCTTTGAGCAAACCATTACATACGAATTGTTATGTGCTGCCGAGTCACTTGAGATTCATAGGGACCCTGTGCACAACAGCCCACAACCCTGCTCTATCCTGTGACAATCTCACTGTCTCCGACATACCTACTGCCATTACCTCAGTAACTGAATCAATCCATCTCATCAAGAGGTTCTTCCCCTCCTACACTGTCTGTCCCTCCACCCTCCCAAGCATGACGCCCTTCTCCAATGCCTGGTGCCTCTTTGCAACATGTCCAAAGTAGTCAGAGTCCTTGCCTCCAAGGAGCAGCCTGGTTTAGCCCTCACCAGAATGAACCTGTTTGTTCTGCTAGCCATCCATGGTATAATGAATATTCTTTTCCAACACCACAGTGACCCATATAAAAATACAACCAAGTGCAGAATAGGGTGCAGAGTCACTGATGTGCTCATGCATTAGTGTTGTTGTGTGTCACTGAGTAGGAACTGATTCACTGTGACCCTCCAGCAGGTTTTCAGAGGCAGAAGGAGATTGGCCATTCTTCTCCTGTGAAGCAGCTGGTGGCTTTGAACTGTGTGCTTTTGGGATTGCAGCACAGCTTCTTACCACTAGGACACCAGCGCTCCCCATGCATTGTTAGTAAGAATTAAAACGGTGACAGTCATTCTAAAAACATATGGCAGTTTCTTCAAAAGTGAAAGGGAGCTCTTGTAGTGAAGTCCATAAGGAGTAGCACTGCTAACCCACAGATCACCTCTTTTTGGCTGTTTAGAATCCACCAGAGACTGAGGGAGTCTCCTTCATGGTGGTTTATAAATATAAGTTTGCTATATTTTCATTATAATTTGCTTTGTCTCATTAGATACTATCGGGTTGACTGCACCTCACAGCAATTGTGTGACTAATAAATAGAAAATCCTCTCTATCTTGTTCCTTCCTCTCAGTTTCCACCATGCTCATTCCATTCTTGGAATCATTATGTCAATCCATCTCACTAAGAAACTTCCTCTCTTTGGAAGACTCTCTATTTTTCCAACCTTAATATCTTTTCCCAAGGACTTTTCCCTCCTGACAATATCTCAAAATATGATGCTCCTCAAAGACAGACTTGTTTTTTCTTTAAGTAGCCCATTATATGTATAATATTAATTGTCATCACCACAATTCAAATATACAAATTCTTTTATCTGTCTTTCATCATTCAGCTTTCAGATGTATATGAAGCAATTGAAAACTATCAGAGGCTTGGGTCAGCTAAACCTTAGTCTTTCAATTGACTTTCTTGATAGCAAGGATTTCAAAAGGTCTTTGACAGCAGACTTACCAAATTTCAGGACTTATTTCATTCCTTTCGTTATCCAGTAGCTTTTAAGTAGGATGCAGTTTATTTTCCATGCCTTTGGTTTCCTCCCTAATATTTCTATCATGATTTATTATTTACAGTACTGGGATCCAAGAAGATGGTTTGTGTGATTTCAGTATTTTAAAATTTATTGAGGCTTAGTTCCCCCTCCCTTAACATATAGTTTATCATTGAGAGTGATCATTATACTGAATATGTATTATGTGTTCTGTTGTATTTGTATTAGGTGTTGTTGTTGTTGTGTTGTTGATTGCCTTCAAGTCGAGAATGACTCATAGCGATCCTATGAACAAAAGGCCTGAAGCCCCTCTACAATTATTGACATTTATCAAAGTTCATAGAGGTTCTGGAGGCATGTTGTTTAGGAAGTGGATGCCACTCCTGCTTCCAAACCTGTCAGAGTATATTATTGTTTTTATGTGCCATTGAGTCACCTACAATGTACAGCAGCTCTGAACCCTTCCCTATTCTGAGCCATTCTCAGTAACTCTGACACACCAACCCTAATCGCTTCAGTTATTGTATCAATCCATCTCAACCACATTCTCCCTCTCTTGCGCTGTCCATCTGCTCTTCTGAGCATGCTGTCCTTCTCCAAGGACCAATCTCTCCTGGCCACATGCCCAAAGTAAGTGAGGTGGAACTTCAATATCCTAGCCTCCAAGGAGAGACTTGGTTTCACCCTCTCCAAGACAGACCTATTTATTTTCTTGGCAGTTCACGGTATGTTCAAGACTCCTCTCCAGCACCACAACTCGATGGCATCTATTCTTCTTCTGTCATCCTTAGTCATTATCCAACTCTCTGAAGCATAACAAGTACTTGAAAAGACCATGGCCTGGATTAGTCACACATTTTATCTAGACTAGTATTATTGCTCTTCAGCACTCTGGAGAGGTCCCTGACAGCAGAATGTGTATTATGTTTTTGTTTGGTGGAATTCTGTATGTCTTCGAGGTTGAGTTGATTGAATGTGTTGTTGAGATCTTCTGTTTCTTTGTTTAGTTTTTCATTCTCTCTTATATAAAAACTTATGTTTAAGATCTCATACTATTATGATACGTATTTCTCTCTTCAATTCTGTTAATGGTAGCACTATGCACTTTGAAGCTCTTTCATGAGGTGCATATGTCTGTACACTCTCTTATGGTCTCTTCAGATCATATGGAAATTGGACAATAAAGAAATAAGACTGAAAAAGAATTGATGCCCTTGAATGATGATGGTGTCAAAGAGTGTTATACCTTTGTGAATAGAACAAACAAATATATGTTGGAAGAAGTTCAGCTGAAATTCTCCTCAGAGGCAATGATGATGAGACAAGTTATCTCATACTTTGACCTTCTTGTCAGAAGGGCTAATCCCTGGAAAAAGATACTATGCATGGGCAAGTGGAAGGTCAGAGAAGGAGAAGATCTTCAGTGAAGTGGATTGACATAGTGACTTCCGCAATGAGCTTGGACACAGCAGATGTGGTGAGGATGTTGTAGAATTGGCCAACATTTTTATCTGTTGTAGGTCATCCTGACTTGAAGTTGAATCTAAAGAATTAACAACAGCAACAACAACAAGAAGAACATATCCTTTTGCTGCATTAATAACACAACCTCATGCTGTTTTAATAATACAATACAATAATACTGATATTTTGCCCTGAAATGGATTTTTATTAGAAATTAATATTGCTATTGAGCTCTGGTCATTTAGTAGTAAAGAGTTACATTGCCAACCCAAAAGCACACAGTTCAAATCCACCAGCTGCTCTGTGGTAGGAAGATGGACAATCTCCTCCTATGTGATTATGTGATTTATTGCCTCTGAAAAAACAGCTGATGAGTCAGCGATGAGTCAGTTCCAACTTGATGGGATTCAATGTTGTTGTTGTGTGCCATTGAGTCTCTTGCAACTCACAGTTACTCTTAAGTACAACGGCTCTTAACCTTGCTCTATCCTGAGCCAACCTTATTGTCTCTGACACACCTACTCCCACTAACCCAGTCCAAGAACAATTATCTTTTGGTTGCCATTAGGTTGCTATTTCCCCTTCATCTTTTGATTTTTAATGTAGTGTTATCTTTGTGTCTAAGTGGAATTTCTAAGTGGACAGTATATTGATGAATCCTATTTTTCATCCATTCTTTAACTCTTTTTCTCTTGACAAAGACATTTATTTATTTTCTGTATAACCCTGTGTAGACAGAACAAAACTAGTCCTTAGATTTCCCTAGGCTGTAATCTTTTATTTTATTTTATATTGATCTGCTTACAAAATTTGTATGCACTGTTTCACACTATCCTATATTCATATTGTGTTTTATACAACAATTCCCATTCATTTTATTTTATAAAATTAATCATCATTGAACCATTACCCTGCCTTTCCAGCTCCCTGCTGGATCCTTCCCATTTCCTTTACCCACGCTCCTTCCACCCACCAAATTGTGTGACCCTATGATTTCTCCCTTGCCCATCCTCATCCCTCTGCTCCCCTTTTCCCCTGCTTCGTGTCCTTATACACATTTTACTAGCTATCTTTCTGTTTCCACAATAATGGTTTATGGAGTATTTGTCTTTATGAGACTGAGTTAGATCACTCAGCATAATGCTCTCCAGTCCCTCCCAAGCTATGGAGTAATTTTGGAAGTAGTTGCTCCTGTGAGGTGTATAATATTTCATCGTGTGAACGTACCACAATTTCTCAATCTATTTGATTGTGGTTGGACACTTGAGCTGTTTCCATATTCTTATGATGGTGAATAATAGTACTAAGAACATTGGTGTACAAATCTCTGCTTGGGTCTAAGTTCCAATTTACTTGGGAGATATTCCTAGTAGTGGAATAGCTGGGTCATGTGGAAAGTCTGTGTTTAGATTTTTGCCTTCCAAAGTGGTTGAACCATTTTACAATCCCACCAAAAGT
>NW_006399771.1:763213-798490 GCF_000299155.1 Elephantulus edwardii
AAATGTACAGTTGGTTGAACCTGTTTATGCATCTTCTCCAGCAGCTGGGGCATCGCCACCTTTGGTGTTTCTGGTATAAATCACTTGAGCTCTGTGTTTTGAAACCAGCTTGATAAGCCCTTTACTTAGCAGCTCCTGAAGGGCTGCCCCGGCCAGGGAACCCCAAATCTTCAGTCTCTCTGAGACAACAGCTGGGGTTATAAGCTTATCGTTGGGAACTTCTCTCCAAAGTTTGTCATATGTGGCTTTGTCAAACAAGACCAGGTTATTGTGCTTGTCCCGAACTTTGCCTTTGGACCACTTCTTCTCTTTGGTCTTGCCCCCAGATTTGTTCACTGGGTCTTTGTCCTTCTTGGCCGATTTCCCGGCGTCTTTCTTCTTCTTGTCTTTGGGTGGCAATGCGAAGCTCGGAGAGGAGCTACCACAAGTGCAACCTTGTTAAGACGTCGGATAAAAAGGAAGCGCGGCTCCCCCACACACCCCAGGTTTATTAATTTTTTTTAAAGTTATCCTGTAATTTATTATTATCATGCCACGTAGAGAACTCTGGCGGTGTAGTTAGTGTAGGAAGTTGTGCTTCCTACATTCAAAGGTGAGGCCTGTCTGGTGGTTCAAATCCACCTTGGCTCCCTAGAAAACAGCTGGGCAATCTCCTATGGGGCAATTCATAGTCTCTGAAAAACTACTGGAGTCACGAGTCATTTCTGACCCAATAGCAGTGAGCTTGAGTCTCAGTCTCCAAATAAAATAGTCAATTCCATCTTGATATATCATCTTGACTTCTTCCCCATTTGAAATTTCTGTGGCTATATCAGTTTCCCCCTGTTTTTGTATTATAATTGTCATTATTTACACATTCTCTTTGTTCCTATCTTCACACTTGTACATTCCTGTTACTTTGATATTTATTTCTATTTAAAAAACCCTCAAAACTCATTGTTATTGAATCTGAACCAACTCGTACTCTCTGTGCCAGTGGGATTTCAGAGGCTGTAAATCACATGAGGAGAGATTGCCCATCTTTTTCTCAGAGGAACAGCAGATGGATTTGAACCATCCATCTTGGGTTCAGTAGCCCAACTCACTACTGACTAGACTGTCAGACTCCCTGATACTTAAATCATTGGCTGTTCCCTCTGCCTAATCATACATTCCTTTAAACAGTTCCAATGCAGTGCTCATTATCTATCCCTTCTTTTTCTAATTTCCCTCCAACCTTCCCATGCCAGTTCTGTTTTATAAGAGTAGTTTCAGTAGTATTTGTCCTTTTGTGACTGAGAACTTGACTCAGCATAATGTGTAATGTTTTATGAGTTCCTTATTGATAGGAACTTAGGTTGCTTCCATCTCTTTGCTATTGTGAATAATGCAGCAATAAATATGGGTGTGAGTGTATCTGTTTGGGTGGCAGTTCTGGTTTCTTTAGGGTATATTCAGAGTAGCAGAATTGCTGGGTCAAATGCTATTTCTATTTCCAACTTTTTGAGAAAGCACCAGACTGCCTTCCACAGTCGTTGCACCATTTTACACTCCCACCAACAATGAATAAGAGTCTCAATCTCTCCACAACTTTGCCAATGTTTATTGTTTGCTGCTTTGTTGAACTTTGCTATTGTTGCTGGGGTCAGATAATATCTCATAGTTGTTTTGATTTTCATCTCTCTGATAGCTTGGGATTTTGAACATTTCTTCATGTTTTTGTTTGCCATCTGAATGTCTTCTTGGGTGAAGTGTCTATTCACATCCTATGCCTATTTTGTGAATGAGTTGTTTACCTTTTTCTTGTTGAGATGCTATTCTCATTAATATTGGCCATATTTCCATGTATTTTTGATTCAGTTTTTCATGTATGGAAGGAACGTAAAATTTCCCCTTATGTCTATTTGGTAAATAAAACAAAATCAAGGGGAAAATTGAGCAATTAAGAGGCACAAGTGGTGGATGGATATGGCAGAAGTTGTGAGGATTCACGTAAATGGGTGAATTTGGGGAAGTCTTGGCCACGTGGAGGAATAAAGGGCTAAGGGTGAAGGAGACAATGATTATGATGAAACTAGCAGAGTTAGCAGGGCTTTGGATCCACTTGGAGTGGCTTGAGTTCCCTCCTCTAGGCTGTCTGCCTATTGCCTGAGTCTGATATCTATCTGTCTGGCTGGATCCTTGGGAAAGGTAAGCCTAGGCGGTAGTATTGTTTGTGAATTGCGGTAGTAACAATAGCACATCCAATCTGTTATTGCTGAATTGTAATTGTCATTTTCCTGACATGTGGTTTGCCTTATTAAGTTTGAAATAAATGTCTTATATTTTTGCCTCTTTCAGCTTGCCTGAGATGAGCAATTTCTGTCCTTGCTTTGTTTGTGCTGTGTCCCTTTCTCTCCTGTGCGCTACCCTTTTCTTTAAGTAGGAACTCCTGCTTTAAGAGTGGGTCACCCAAAACAACTATGAGATACCATCTCACTCCAGTAACAATAGCACAATTCAACAGGGTAGCATACAACAAATGCTGACGAAGTTGTGGAGAAAATGGAACTCTTATTCACTGTTGGTGGGAGTGTAAAATGGTGCAACCACTATGGAAAGCAGTATGGCACTTTCTCCAAAAGTTGCAAATAGAGATACTATTTGACCCAGCAATTCCACTATTGGGAATATACCCTAAAGAAACCAGAACTGCCAACCAAGCAGATATATGCACATCGCTGTTTATTGTGACTTTGTTCACAATAGCAAAGAGTTGGAAACAACCCAAGTGTCCATTAACAAACAAATGGATAGAGAAGCTGTGTTATATTCACACAATGGAATACTATGCTGCATTGAAAAAGTAAGGAACTCATGCAATATTTTTCAAAATGGGTGACCCTGGAGGACGTAATGCTGAGTAAAATATCCCAGTCACAAAAGAACAAATACTGCATAGGGCCACTGTTGTAAAATGGGACTGACATTGGGGTTGGGGAGAACCTGAGAAAGGAGGGGATAAATAATGTATACTGCATTGAAACAGATGAGGGAGAGAACTGTTAAAAGGGATAAGTGGTTGGGTATTATTGTCATGACAGGAGTCCAGAATAAGAGCTGCATAGTAAAGTGGACTGGGGAGGGGGGGATGTATAACAACAAAAGACTATTTTTTTCTTTTCAAAGAGAAAAGTGAACTGGGGGGAGGGGTGGGCAGGGAGGAAAATGCTCAACAAAGTAAAAATGGAAATTCAAAGTCTCCGTAAACTTTCATTAAAATTTTAATGAAAAAAAGAGTGGTCACCAACATGTCTACTATTTATACAGAGTCCTAGACTCAAAAGTCTAGATAGAGAGGTAGCTATATACCTGTTAATGAGTTGACTAAATTTATGGTAACCTTATGTACAACAATGTCTAGTCTCCGCTGTCGCCACAGCCACCAACATGTTCAAGTTCATTGCTGCAGCCTTTGTCTCAATACATCTCAACAAAGATCTCCCTCACCTTTATTGGCTTCCATTCTACTGTATCTGTTATTCTCCCCTAACAATCTCTCCTGATGACTAGTCCAGAGCAGGTAAGTTGGACAATATTCTGTTGTGATCTGATTTTTGAAGCTCTGATGATGTAGCCCATAGGGAACTGTGCTGCTAACCCCAAATGGTGCCCCTTTGACCTTTCAAATCCAGCAGCTGTTCTGCGTTAGAGAGATGAGTAATCTCCTCCTATGCCGTTGACACCCTCGGAAAACCTACTGGAGAGTAAGTTATGAGTCGATTCTGACCAGATGGCAATGAATATGAGTAATATGAATAATTTTTGGAATTGGGATGTTAGGATGTCTTTCTAACCAGTCTGTCTTAGCTAGTTAGATTGACTGAAGTCAGCCTATGATGAATGGTCCTGCTGTTATTTGAAGGACCAGTTACATGACGTCCAGCATTATAATAATAAGGAAATGAACACAATCTGACAAACTAACAGCTCTGCCTTAGTGCTTGAATTATCTAGAAATAATTTTAGTTATGTACAGATAACTTTGTTTGATGTTGTTAGTTAACATCCAGTGAGTAAAAATTAATGACTCACTAACTCAAGTAAATAATTTTGTTGTTGTTAGGTGCCATAGAGTCAAACAGGACTCATAGCAACCCTATGAATAAAAGATCTGAACCCTGTCCTATCCTGTGCTATCGTCACACTTCCTGACACACAAGAGGCCATTGTAGCAGCCAATCCACCTGGTTGAGGGTCTTCCTCTCTTCCGCAAACCCTTCTATAAATTACCTGTAAGTTTACCCATAAATTATCCACATTTGATCCAGAAAGTCGAGGAGCAAGTCAAGTCTGAGGTAGACCAGACATGCCCTTATATCTGTTACAAGTTTGCCAGATATACTAGGGATTTATAGCACATGAAACAGACACAAGGCTTGACTAGAACTCTGGTCAAGGGTATGCAGAGATCCTACTTTCACATTCTGTGTCTGGTTTCTTTCTTTGTTGGAAACAGGGATAGAAAGGCTTAAGCAAAAGAAAAGTCTAAGCTGTTAATAGATAAGGGGAGGTGACTAAGAAAGGAGGTTTCAAAGTGTGTTTTTCTGATTACAAAGGAGGCAAAGATAGGGAGAATGAGCGTACCTTATTTTTTCTTCTATTTTTTTAAAATTTATTTTTAATTTCAATGAAAATTTACAGAGACTTTGGATTTCCATTCATTCATTGTTGCAATTTTCACCCTTCCCAACCCTCCCGTCCAGTACACTACCCTCTTGGAAAAGTAAAAGAAAAATTTTTTCACTGTTTTACAATCCCTCCCCCCAGGTTCACTCCACTATGCAGCCTTCATTCTGGACTCCTGTCATGACAAAAATACCTAATCACATATCCCTTTTAAACAGTTTTCTCCCTCATCTATTTCTATGCAATATGCATTATTTAACCCATCTTTTTCAGTCTCCCCCCAACACTGATGTCAGTCATGATTTACAACAGTGGCACCATGTAGTATTTATCCTCTTGTGACTGAGATACTTCACCCAGCATAATGTCCTCCAGGGTCACCCATTTTGAATAATATTGCATGAGTTCCTTGTTTTTCAATGGAGCACCGTATTACATTGTGTGAATATACCAGAGCCTCTCTATTCATTCGTTTGTTGATGGGCACTTAGGTTGTTTCCAACTCCTTGCTATTGTGAACAAAGCTGCAATAAACATGGGTGTGCATATATCTGCTTGCAAGTCAGTTATGGTCTCTTTGGGGTATATTCCCAGTAGTGGAATTGCTGGGTCAAATGGTATCTCTATTTGCAACTTTTTGAGAAAGTGCCATACTGCCTTCCACAGTGGTTGCACCATTTTACACTCCCACCAACAGTGAACAAGGGTTCCAGTTTCTCCACAACCTCGCCAGCATTTGTTGTTTGCTGTTTTGTTAAATTTTGCTATTCTGATTGGAATGAGATGATATCTCATAGTTGTTTTGATTTGCATCTCTCTTAGAGCTAGGGATTTTGAACATTTCTTCATGTGCTTGTTAGCCATCTGAATGTCTTCTTTGGTGAAGTGTCTGTTCATATCCTGTGCCCATTTTTCAATTGGATTATTTACCTTTATCTTGTTGTAGTGCTCAAGTATTTTATAAATTCTAGATATAAGTCACTTATCTGAGATGTTATTACCAAATACTTTTTCCCAGTCTGTGGCTTCCCTTTTTACCTTGTTGGAGAAGTTTTTGGCTGTGCATAGGGATTTGCTTCTTAGAAGGTCCCATTCATCTATTTTATGAGCATACCTTATTTTGAACAGTGGTCCTTTTTCTTGCCCATCTACCTCATTTCTTTCATTTCTATTGTCTTCATAGCATTAATTCAGATCTGTAATTTCTATTTTGTTACTTGTTATCAATCTCTTTATCATAAATTCTTGTCTGCTTTGAGCATTCCTTTTAGAATGGTGCTTGACGTAAGGATGCTAACACATATTCCTTGAAAGAAGGAGCAAAGACATGCTTACTTAAAAGAGGGGCAGAGGTTGGTCAGTAGGACTTGGGTGTAGATGTGGTGATTTTACCAAGAATTTCAGATATTTAGAGAGCAATGCAGTGTATATGAACTTCAGATTTAGGCCTTGTATCAAATCCCAGATCCTCATCTGTTTGTTGTTGTTATGTGCCGACGAGTTGTCTGCAACTCATAGCAACCCTATGTACAACAGCCCTAAACCCTGCTCTCTCCTTTGCCACTATTGTCTCTGACACACCTACTCCCATTACTCCTGTCACTGAATCAATCCACCTCTTAGAGGGTCTTCCTCTCCTGCACTGTCTCTCCCAAGCATGACATCCTTCTCCAAGGATTGGTCCCTCCTTGCAGATATGTCCAAAGTATGTTAGATGAAACTTCAGAATCCTTGCCTCCAAGGAGCAGTCTGGTTTAACCCTCTCTAGGATGAACCTGTTCATTTTCTTAGTAGTCAATACTCTTCTCCAGCACCATAACTCAAAGACAACACTTCTCTTTCTATCCTTCCTAGTCATTGTCCAGCTCTCTGATGCATAGCAAGTGATTGCAAAGACTATGGCATGTATCAGGTGCACCTTAGTCTCCAGAGTGACACCATTGCTCTTCAATACTTAGGAGAGGTCCCTAACAGCAGTCTTTCCCATTGCAATGTGTCTTTTAATTTCCTGGGTTCTGGTGCTGAGAGTGTTTACTGTGGGGCCAAGCAAACGAAAGCTTTAGTAGATTAATATTTCTTGAGCACTTACTCTATGCCAGACCTTGTGCTGAGTTCTAGAACTACAATAGTAGTCTAGAGAAGTATTCTGTGCTCATAGATCTCAGACAGTTTTCCAACGCCCAAGATAAGAAATGATCACACAGAATAATAACAGGTTATAAGGAGAATTCAGTGAGTGCAGAACAAAGAGTAGAAATCAGGGAAGCAGGCACTAGAGGTTTAGTAGGAGCCTGCCGGGGAAGATCTGCAGAAAGGTGTGTCATATCAGAAGAACAGTGAAAATCAGGACTCTGAGGGCAGAACTTTAATGTATGTGTGTGTTTGTGAAATTTGTTGTTAAGTGCCATTGAAGTCGAATACTAAGCATAATGACCCTATGAGCAAAAGATTTAAACCCTGTCATTTCTCTAATGTTTGTATATTTTCCAAATGCATGTTGTTTAAGATACGGATGTCAATCTTGCTTCCAAGCCTGTCCTAATCTGGGAGCTCTACCAAATCCTGTCCACCATGGGTAACCATTATGGCATTTGACACACCAGTGGCACAGTGTAAACTATCACAGCAACCCCATGTTATCTCAGTACAGCAAACTGACAGAACAGTGCTGTACCACTTAGAATAATGTTCTTCCAAAACACAACCAACTGATTTTTAAATACAAAGGCCCACCCACCAGGCCCTGATTGACTTGCATAAGAGGCTTCCAGCACACAGCTGATTGTTAACTAAATGAAGACAACCAATCAGCTTACACATGTTTGTTAACAAAATTTAAAAACAACCAAACAGTTTACACCACCTTTGAAGTAAATCAAGGGAACCTACCCTCCAGAATCCAACTGCTTCACACATGAGCCTCCAAACTGGAGACTTAGTCATGGCCCAACTGACTTTTAAATTAAATCAATCAGACCCTGACTGACTTGAACAAGAGGCTTCCAACACACAGCTGATTGTTAACTAAATCCACGTAACCAATCAGCTTAATCTTCAAACTGACATCATTGTTACTTAATAATTTGGAGAAGTCCCTGACTGCAAACATTCCCAGTGCAATCAGACTCCTGATTTCCTGACTTCTGGTGCCAAGGGTGTTGATTGTGGATCCAAGTAAGATGAAATCATTGATAACTTCAATCTTTTCCCCATCTATCACGATGCTTCCCACCAATTCAGTGGTAAGAATTTTTGTTTTTCTCCAACATGTGCTTCAAGTCTTCTTCACTTTCAGCAAGCCAAGTTGATCTCTATAATGCAGGCTACTGATGAGTCTTCCTTTGATCTTGATGCTAAAATACAGATTATAGCATAATATATTCTTAAAGCCCCCCCCCAACACAAACAAACCCGACCACAACGAACTAAAACATAAAAAACCTAAAATCCAGTTGCTGTCAAGTTGCCCCTGACTTACGGTTACCCCACATATATACAGAATAGAACTATTTTATAAGATTTTCACAACAATGAGCTTTTCTAGAAACAGTGCTCTCTTAACTTTTTTTCCTGAGATGCTTCTGGATCTCTTTGAACAGCTAATAGTTAAATATTAGCACTTAACTATTTCTACTCCCTTGGAACAGCTGGGTCTCAATTAGCCAACTAACCAATAAATCATGATTATGACTATGATGACGGATTGGAATGGTGCTGATAAACATAGAGAAGGTAAAGAGGAAGGACACAGAGGAGAAGGGGGAACAGACAGAAAGTGAGAGTCTTCCTCACCTTCCGTCAGGAAGTACAACCTCTCTCTTTTATCCCCATCAGTACTTTCACCTCTTAGCCCCTGCAAGGTCTGAGGCAGCCTTTTCTGACCCCTGGAGGAAGACGTGCATGGTGGCCAATTATTTCGGAAATTCATCTTCAAAAAATTGCTTTCCATCCTTTTTGCTCCAATTCGTTTTATTTATCACCGAACAGTGAGCAGATGGAGCCATTTTTTTCTCCAAGCAGCTTTGAAAGAGATGCATTGCAATTGTGTGGTCGGCCTGGGGGATGATTTATGGGCAGTGTGCCACAAGAACCAGGTCTGACGTCCCTTCCCAGAGCTGCAGCTGGCAGGACGTGACACCATCTGCCTGGGCCCCCTATGGCTGCCTTTCGAGTACGGAAGTCATAGGTGCTGACACGTTACCTGATCAAAAACGCCTCTTCCGCTTTGGTCTCAGGATGCGTTGGAGGCTATCCCACCAGGCCTGTAGCTATGATCACAATCCAGTGAGCAGTGAAGAGAGAAAATGTTTCTTGAGACAAAGACAATTTCCTACTGCCAAAGGGAACCACTTCTATAATCATCTGAGGATTCAGAGAGTTGCTCAGTTGAACCACTTAGAAGTTATTATAGAAGCTAATTTGTTCTTTGACATTTTCCATTGAATTTCAGTTCACTCAATCAAACTTGGAAAGATTATGACCCCATCACGTGGCCTGTAAGCTCATATTTTAACTACAAATTGGTTCAAATTCTTGCCTTTCCTACTGACTTGTTGGGTGACAATGATAAGTTGTTGAACTTGCCTAACTATTATTTCTTCATCTGTAAAATGGGTACCTCATAGCAGCTAAAATCACGGCAGTCTACTAAAATTATGATGAGAATTAAATGAACCATGTGCCGTGCTTAGCTCTGTAACTGATGCGTAACGAATGTTTAGGAAATACAGGCTGTTAAGAGTATTGCTTAGAAATATTATTGTCTTTCTTTTAGAGTTAAATGTCCTGTGTTAATTTAGCTGTGAATTGGAATTTAAAGGCTAGTTAGGTTTCTAGCCAACTAACTTGGGATATGCATTTTACTCAGACTGATCTACATATTTTAAAGCTATGAGCCTCCAAAGGTTCTTGGAAGAAATAAGACAGTCTGTATTAAAGTTTATTGTAAAAATTATTTAAATATAAAGCCTAGCTATTGCCATAGTTTTATAAGTAAGATCTATGTTCATTTTCCAGGTTGACCTATTGGCTAACACACACACACACACACACACACACACACACACACACACACACACACTTCTCAGAACACTTTGCTTAACTCTACACATGGCTCCTCTGTGTCACAGAACCTTGCTGCCTCTTCTCCACACGCCTATGACTTTGTGGTGATAGAGGCAAGAGTTTGTGTCTCCTCTACACCCTGGATGCTTCCCTGGCCTCAACTCTATGGCTCCCTTTGGATCAAATGGATACAGTATATTTGAGGAACATAGGGAGACTTCTTCTTCTTTTTTTTAATTTTATTTTACTAGTTTTAATGGACATTTACCGAGATTTTGGATTTCCATTCATTCATTGTTGCATTTTTTTTTCTTTAACCGCCCCCTGCCCCCGACCCCCAGTTCACTCCTCTCTTTGAAAAGCAAAAGATAAACTTCTTCACTGGTATACAATCCTCCCGCCCCAGCCCCCCCATGCACGCCACTGTGCAACTTTAATTCTGTATTCCTGTGATAACCAGAATACCCTATCCTATATCCCCTTTAAACTGTTCTCTCCCTTATGTGTTTCAATGCAGTTTTTCTCAGTCTTCCTCCAAAACTGATGTCAGTCCCATTCTACAGCGGTGGCACTATGAAGTATTTGTCTTTTTTTTGTTACTGAGATATTTCACTCAGCATAATGTCCTCCAGAGTCCCCTATTTTGAATAATATTGCACAAGTTCCTTGTTTCTCAATGCAGTGGAGTATTCCATTGTGTGACTATATCACAGCTTCTCTACCCATTCGTTTGTTGATGGGCACTTAGGTTGTTTCCAACTCCTTGCTCTTGTGAACAAAGCCGCGATAAACATGGGTGTGCGTATTTCTGCATGGCTGGTGGTTATGGTCTCTTTAGGGAGACTCTTTTGTAGAAATCAGGCTAGAACAAGGGTTGCACCACAATTAGGATATGTTTGACTTCCTAGTTAACTTTCCTTTGGTATTTGATGGAATAGTGGGGGGCCTTCAGAGAGATGGAAAGAGCCAGAGGACTAGTAAAGTCTTACCTTCCGTGTATGGGAGAGTGGTTGCATTGAAGACTGCTGTGTCGAATGCTGCCTGCACTAAAGCGAAGGTATGGGCGTGGAAGGAGAGCACAGTGGGACACCCACGGTCATGGCCTTACCAATAATGGTCCCTTCTTCCCACCATTTCTCCTGTCATCTCTCCATCATAAATTACCACATTGGGAGGGAGTGATATTGGACAAGGCCTTGGGAAGATTTTTTAAAAGCCCAACCACCTGATTCTGTCTTCACCTGTGACATTATGGGACTCCTAAGTTATGAAAGATATTTGAGGCCAATATAATGTCCTAAGATTCTGCCAGTCTAATTGTGATCTGTGTTTGAATCTCTGGAACCCAAGAACCTGTGTGTTATGGCTTCAGAGAAGAATGGACCCTCATTTAATAACATGCATTCTTTTCATATGCTATATAGGTCTGCATGTTGTTGTTATGTGCTGTTGAGTCACTTGCGACTCATAGCGACCCTGTGTACAACAGCCGCAAACCCTGCTCTATCTCTTACCAATCTTATGGTCACGGACACACCTATCCCCATTCCCCCAGTGACAGAATCAATCCATCTCATGGAGGGTCTTCCTCTCCTGTGCCATTCCTCCACCCTCCCAAGCATGGGGTCCCTCTGCAAGGACTGATCCCACCTTGCAACGTGTCTAAAGTATGTCAGGTAGAGCTTCAGAATCCTTGCCTCCAAGCAGCAGCCTGGCTTCACTCTCTCCAGGACGAGCTTGTTTGCTCTCCTAGCAGTCCGTGGTATGGTCAGTACTCTTCTCCAGCACCACAGCTAGAACTGTGCAGACCTACAGGGCTGAAACCCTGCATAGTTTAGTAAAATTTTCTGTGATGGTGAAAATGTCTGTATTTGTGCTATGAAATGTAGTAGCAGCAAATAGCAACTGAATCTTAAAATTCATTTTATTTAGATTCAAATAGCCCTACTATGGCTGGTGGTAGTGTTATGTGCTGTTGAGTCAGAACTGACCCATGGCTGACTCTCCAGTGGGTTTTCAGCAGCAGTTTAGTCACAGGGGAGAAGATTGCTCATCCTTCTCTCAGGAAGCAGCTGATGGAACAGTTGGTGGATTCCAGTGGCCTAGGGAACTCTGATGGTCTAGTGTCAAGAAACTGCACTGCGATCCCAAAGGCACATGGTTCAAATCCACCAGTGGCTCTGTGGGGGAAGGATGAGTAATCTGCTCCCATGCAATTTGTTGTTGCTTTTAGCTGCTGATGAGTTGAGGACGACTCATAGCAACCCTATGAACAACAGACCTGAACCCTATCCTGTCTTGGGCCACCCTCACAGTCTCTGACACACTCAAACCCATTTCTGCAGTCACTGTGTCTTAATCCACTTTGTTGAGAGTCTTTCTCTCCTTTCCAAGCATGATATCCCTCTCTAAGGAATAGCCTTTCTTAGCAATATTCCCAAAGTATGAGACACAAAGCTTTATCATCTCTGCTTCTAAGAAGCACTCTGGCTGCACCTTCTCCAAGATATAACTGTTCGTTCTTTTACAAGTCCATGGAAAATTCAGTGCTTGTGCTAGTTATTGCTTCTGAAAACCTGCTGGAGGGTTGGCCAGGAATTGGTTCTGACTCGATGGCACACAACAGCATTGTGGCTAGTGTAGCTCTGTATAGATTCTCCTTTTAAGTGTGGAGTTGGCATTTGACCTTATAGAATTGCTTGGGGACAATTTAGGTGACAGTTCTCATCCCAGGCTCTGCAGGGGTTACATGACAGAGGAGATTTTTAAAACATGCTTTACTTTCACTTGTTCATTGAGCATAAGAGATTGAGATAAAACAATCAAAGGCTGAGGCAAGTATTGGGCCAAGGAGTCGTGCATCTTGTTATTTATATGTCAATTAGAGCTTACATAGTAGAAGACAAAGGCAGTTTACAGCCCACTCCGAGTATCTAGTGATTGCTCAATAGACACAAGGCTGCCGTCCATAGTTAGGAACCAGCTTAGCACAATGAGACCAGCTGTGCATGGCTGGAGACGTAGGGAAAAGAGCCTGGTGGAGACTGAGTCTTGTGCAGAAAAATTATTCCAACTTGAGCAGGAAACAAATAGCTGTAGCATTTATTTTTTCATTATTATTTTAAAATTTATATAATTATTTGATTGAAAGTTTACAGAGCACATTGTTTTTGAAGTCAACCATTTATACACAAGTTGTTGCCTCAGAGGGATTTCTTACTTCCACACTATGACAGCACCCTTCTGACTTCCTCCTTTGATTCGTGTTTCCGTCCATCCTTTTAAATTCAGTTTCTGCTCGTCTTCTGAGTGTTTCCCTGGGGAAACATTGCTTTTTTAAGGTGTGAGTACCATTGTCTTAAATTGCGGGTCTTACAGAGACTTGCAGATCCCAGGTCCATGGCACATAGCTGTGGAGACTGACAAATTCTAGGTCTGCAGATAAGGTAAGCTGTTGATCCAAAGAACTAACATGCTAGAGAGCCAAATGCATTATAGAGACATAGCATGAAGCAAGCAGTTCTGCCAGACTTTGTTATATGTTTGATGCAGGCCACACTCCTGAGGAAATACTTCTTTGACCAATTGGACTACTTACTCATAGCAGATCTCATTGAAGGAATGATTGTATGGCCACTACATAAACTCACTGAAGTAATGATCACATCACACTGCCAAACCAGAGCATCACAGTCAGTCAAGTTGACAGGTAACTTTAACTCTCAAAACCTCATTGGCATTATTGTTCACTTTGTTGTTGTCATGTGCCATAGAATCACCTGTGACTCTTAGTGACCCTGTGTACAACATCTCTGAATCCTGCTCTATCCGGTGTTAACCTTATTGTCTCTGACACACCCCCATTACCCCAGTCACTGAGTCAACTCATCTCATCAATGGTCTTCCTCTCTTGCGTTGTCTCTCCACCCTCCCAAGCATGACATCCCTCTCCAAGGACTGGTCCTTCCTTAGAACATGTCCAAAGTATGTCAGATGAAGCTTCAGAATCCTTGCCTCCAAGGAGCAGCCTGGTGTAACCTTCTCCAGGTCAAACCTGTTTTTCCTCCTAGCAGTCCATGGCATATTCATTTCTCTTCTCCAGCACCACAGCTCAATGGGATCAACTCTCCTATCAGCCATAGTCTTTGTCCAGCGTTCTGTTGCAAGTAATTGTGAATACTATGGCCTGGATCAGGCATGCTTTAGTCTCCAGTCTGACATCATTGCTCTTCAGTACTCTGGAGAGGTCTCTGACAGCAGACTTTGCTAGAACAATTTGTCATTTGATTTCCTGGCTGCTGGTACCAAGAATGTTGATTGTGGAGCCAAGCAAACCAAAGTGGTTAACCTTCTCAATCTCTTTACCATCTATCATGATGCTTCCAATTGGTCCAGTGGTGAGTATCTGTTTTCTTGATGGTGAGCTTCAATCTGTATTGAAGGCTGCAGTCCTTGCCCTTCTGCAGCAAACACTTCAGGTCTTCCTCAGTTTCTGCAAGCAGGAAAGACCAGCCATGAGAGAAGGATGGGCAAATCTCCTCCTGTGAAATTACTGCCTCTGAAAAGCTGCTGGAGGGTCAACTATGGGTCAGTTGACTCTATGGTACACCACCACCACAACCACAATTGTTCACTTTATCAACCAAAAAAACCAAATCCATTGTCAGTGAGTCAATGATTCCGACTCATGACAAATCTCTATACGGTTTCCAATCTTTACAGGAGGAGACCGCCCACTCACTTCCAAGGAGTGGCTCCAGGATTCAGATGCCCACATTTTGCTCCCTACCATTGGTTCTTACTGTCTGCCTAATAGGCTGTTGTTCGGCTAAACTGAGCCCAAGAATGAGTTTAATTCTGGGTTTGAAAGCTCACTGAGAGCCATAGCCTTTGGGGATTTCATCTGCCTCTCTTGTGCCAGTAAGGCTGGCCAAGTTTAGGATTTTGGTTTTTATCTTATATTTTTCTCACACTCCACCTGAGACTTTATTGTGTAACCTCCTTCAGAGGGTCAGTAATGTTAGTGGGGTACTATCTAGTTCTTCTGGTCTCAAGGTTGTGAAAGTTGAAGCTTGAGAGGTCTATTATATTAATATCGTGGCCTAATTGTTTCCACATGTCTTTGATTTTCTTCACTCGTCTTTGCTGTGTGGACAGGAAAAGGAAAATAGATGGTCTTCATGCTTTCAAGACACTAGTTGTGTAGCATTTACTTAAAATGCACTAGCATAGTGCTTCCATGTGCTGACTAGTGGTATTGTTTATGATTTACAGCAACCCTAGGTGGTCATCCATAAGCATTGAGTGTATCTGGTAGAAGAGGTGAATGTATGTTCGCTTTGCTGGCGTCTCTGCTGGTTCTAATATTCACCCCCCTCATTTTTTATATAAGAAAGTAGAAATTTGCTTATTACTTACCTAGACCTCAGACTATCAAATCCCATTTGATTAGATGCATATTTATATATTTAAACTCTCTATGGGAAAGGTATTTGAAGTGATCTGTAGTGAAGGACATGATATCAAGGTGCCAAAATATAAGTCACAAAAGAAAATCAATTCCAAAGTATAACATTAGTATACCAGCATTAGCAGTTTACTTGGTTTTGAGCTACCAGTGCTCAAAATTTTAAAAAAGGAATTATCTCAAGAGTCTTCTGGGGGAAATAGAAAGTTTTTTTAAAAAAACTAAGATTATTATCAATTAGGAACCCTTAGATAGGAACTCCCCTGATTAACTATCAGTTTATCCTTCTTGGTATTGTTCGATAATCTCCACATTCTGTTAGATCACCTTTCTTGGAAATAAGAACAAATATGAATCTCTTCCAGTCAGTCGGCCAGTCAGCTGTCCTCCAAATTTCCTCTCAAAGACTGGTGAGCATGTCCAAGGTTGTATCTGTTAGCTGAAAAACGGCCTTCGATATCCCGTCCTAGGGCCTTATTTTTGCCGGTGTCTTCAGCGCAGCTTGGACTTCTTCCTTCGTTACCATGGCTCTTATTCATTAGGTGCTTCCTGAAATTTTTTCTTTGTCTATCTTAGACTAGAGACGTCACTACATGTTGTCCTCTGTGGGTGACCCTGATGAGATTTTAAATAATGATAGCACCATAATTGGTGCATCATTTAACAACACAGCACATAGGGTAACTGGTACCCTGTGCTTTTTAGTGGGTATTCACGCACGTTGCTTTATCCAACCCTGTGCTCAGACTGGAGGCTCCAGCTTGGAAAAATAACCAGTGTTTCCTGTGATTCTTGATCGTCTAACACAGTGGACCTGACGGCTTAGTAAGGAACCACTTGGCCTTCCCTTGTTAGCTTCTCATTAGAATTTTGGTTGACTTTTCTTGTAAACCACTTCTGGAGATTCTTTAAAGACCCAGGATTATGATATAAATATACCATTGGTAGTGGTGTTGAGGGGGTACCCCCGGAGGGGATCATCCCCACCCTAATGAAACTTGAGCTGAAACAGGATATAATATTAACCTTCATTTGGACATGCAAATGAACACAGCATTTGGCAATTTCCAGCTGTCCTTGGCTTGGGTCACCAGAGAGCAAGAGAAAGTGATTCATCTGCCAGGTCTCTTTAGAGCAGAAGAAACTTTATTTTTAAAGGCTTTTTACACCTGAATAAGTGCTAAATAATAATAATAGGCAAAGACTGCAGGAAACTCTTTCGATTGGAAGGATGTCAACACAGGCAAGATGGAGAGAACTGGGAGCTCTTCAAGGGAGTGAGGGTGTGACAAAACCCAGGTTGATGAATGCTGACATTTGGAATAAAATCACTCCATGCCTTCACCTAGGTCAAGAGATGACATTGTTTTCCTGAGCCTCGGTGACAGCGAGGTGACAGAGATTAATAGCTTGGTATTGACTGAGCAACTTCGAGTTCCTTATCTCTGTCAAGTCAAGGCTGTGTCCAAGGGCTGAAAGTGTTATTAGACTTATAATTGCAGAGACATTTAAAAGGTTTCCCCTTAAGGGACTATGAAATCCAATAAACCTTTCACAAAACCTCAAGCGCTGAAGTGCAAACCCCGGTCTGGGAGAGCGGCATGCTCTCAGCCAAGCACCCGGGAAACCTTGAAGCCGCCAACATGAAATAATGTTTGATTCATGAAGTTAGTTTTGAATTTGTATCAGTTGTTTTATTAAAAATATATGAAAGGAAGTGTTACATGCGAGCAAGCCCTGTAGCACCCTGTCTGCCACCGAACTACCTCTCTGGCCGAGCCTTGAACCTCTTCCACGGAGTTGCTGAGGCTCTGGGAACAACGAGGAGGCAGCGTGCCGTTAATTGGTGGGGCTAATTTGGTTTTCCTGGATTGAGCCTCAATTTGTCAGGTGGGTTTGAACATGAAGGTGGAGAGTCTGGAGCAAGTCTCCGTTGAGGGAGTGTGTGGATCAGTGCAGCTGACATTACTCAGCATGTTGGGCTGGATTTGCTTCTCAAATAGCAGCTCAGAGGAGGCGGACGACTGAAAGAAGACCTGTAAGTTACTTCTTCCCCAGGAGTTTCTGGCGTCGTTGGAGATTGTATGCAGGGCTGAGTGTGGTTCGCAGGAGGCTCTAGACAGCGGTGGGGGTTAAGGAACCAGTTAGGACTGACCTCAGTCCTCTCAAATAGAGAATAAGAGTATCAGCCCAAAATATCCCTAAGAGTGACCCCATCGAGAAGACACACACACACACACACACACACACACACGCCCCCACAGCCTGGTAAGACTTCCAGGTCTACTCCCTCATTGCCTCTAGGCTGCAACAAATACCTGCAAACAATTCTCATGATAAAGGCTTCTGCCTGTGTATTCTTTATCTCAGGAACAAGACCTGGGCTGTTAGCTGTGATCATGAATGTAGCCTCTGTTTAAGGACAGTCAGCACAGGGACTTCTGAAGGTCTCATAGGAATTGGCAGATACTTAGAGACGCTGGAGGCTCTTGTGGCCTAGTGGTAAGATGCTGCACTGCTATCCCAAAGGCAGGCAGTTTGAATTCACTAGCTGCTCAGCGGGAGAACTAATCTATTTTATATGTTGTTGTTGTTAAGTACCGTCGAGTCACTTGTAACTCATAGTGACTTTATGTACAACAGCCCTAAACCCTGCTCTGTCCTGTGCCAGTCTCACTGTCTCTGACACACCCACCCCCATTACTCTAGTCGCTGAATCAATCTACCTCATCGAGGGTCTTTCTCTCCAGCACTGTCGCTCCACCCTCCCAAGCATGACGTCCTCCTCCAAAGACTGATCCCTCCTTGCAACATGTCCAAAGTATGTTAGACTGAGCCTCAGAATCCTTGCCTCCAAGGAGCAGCCCACCAGTTTAACCCTCTCAAGGATGAACCTGTTCGTTCTCTTAGCAGTCTATGGTATATTCTGCACTCTTCTCCAGCACCACAGCTCAAAGGCATTGACTCTCCTTTTATCATCCCTAGTCATTGTTCAACTCTCTGATGAAAACGATTGCAAAGACCATGGCCTGGATCAGGTGCACCTTAGTCTCCAGATAGGAGCTAAAAATGCTTCAATAGATGGACGTTTAGGTTTGAGGTAGTCACTGTTGCCCTATAGCCATGTTCTCAATGGGAAGGTGGGGAATGAGAGATGAGAAAGACCTTGGTGTTGACCCAGCAATCCTTTCCAGAGATAGTCATTCATTCTTCCTGCCCCTCATGTAGGGAGGAGAGGATTCAGCATCCTTGAGACTTTCCACAGCCCCTTTTATATCACTGCCTTGTGACCACCCTTCACAGCCTCAGTTGTCAACTCATGCTGTTGCTATTTCTTGCCACTGAGTAGAATTTGACTCATAGGATGAGTCAGAGTAGAACTACCCATAGAGTTGTCAGGTAGATTGGCAGACCTGGCTTCCGAGGTGCCTTTAGCTGTGTCCAAATCACCAGTCTTTTGACTAGTAGTTAAGCACTTACCTATTTGCACCAGTAAAGGACTCATATTGTTGCTGTTATGCACTGATGTGAGTTGGAACTGACTCAAGTAGATCCTCCAGTGGGTTTTCAGAGGCAGTAAATTGTACGGGAGGAGATTACCCATCTTTCTTCTGCAGAGAGTGGATTTGAACCACATACATTTGTGTTGCCAGCACAACTCCTTACCACTAGGCCACCAGAGTTCACTTCAGGGCCTCGTGCTATTGTTGCTGGACCATTGAGTTGCAAGTGACCAAGAGCTCCCCTCCAGCTGGTTTTCAGAGGCAGTAAATTGCAAGGGAGAAGATTGCCCATTTTTCTTCCATGGATTCAAACCACGTACTTTTGCGTTAGCAATGAAGTTTCTTATCACCGTTAAACAAATCCTGGCTCAACAAATAAAAGCATATTCCCCTCCATCCAGTTAGTGCCAGCCAAGGGTGGCCAGCCAATGTGTGAGCTCTTCTTGGCTTGGCTAAGATGCAAAGTTGAAAGAGTCATCCCTGTGGGGTCAGAGCTGACTCCTAGCTGGCCCTGCGGAAGGGTTTTGGAGGCTGTAAATGACACAGGAGGAGACTGCCCGTCTTTCTCGCACAGAGCAGCAGCTGCGTTCAGACTGCCAGGCAGGCACCACTTTGGGATTAACAGCACTACTCCCTGCAGACTGTGCCACTAGACCTCCTACTGAGGACAGAAGTCAGGTTTGACCCTGAAATCTCCCTACATGGGGCTGCTTTGGAAGGTAATCAAGTTCTCTCAGTGAGGGGGCTAAGAAGTGAGAAAGGGACTTCAGGAATTGGCTCTGCTAGGGCTTCAGAGGCTTCAGTGGCCACTTCATACTCCTTTCTTCTCCTGCAGTGAAAGGAGAGGTTGGGCGCTCTTGGGATCCCTAGACTTATGTTCTTTCACTGACCATTACTATCACACTGTTATCCCCATGTCTGACACATAACAGATAAATATACATTGAATGATTTCATGATGAACAAAGGCCATCCATCAAGTGTACCTCCCCGTGTAACCCTATAAACACCACTCAAGAGTGGCCAGCAGGCGTGCTGACCTTGCTAGGAAGCTGTGGACATTTGGAGAGATTGCCCCGTTCTAGGCAACTACGTGGCATTCCTCCATCTTCCCAGCTAAGCTCTACCCTTAGGCCCTGTGTCTCCTTACCCCTGCCATCTAACACCTTGGCCTGCCAGGACTTTGTCCTTATCTTTGACACAGTTTATTAACTTAGAGAACGTTGCAAAGGTGGTGAGGCAGGCGTTGGGAAATCTCAGGAAGATAGCAGTTAAAAGAATCTGGACCAACCTGGCTTCAAGTGCTGTGTTGGGTATATACTAGCTTAAATGTGTGGTTTTTCTCCTCTGTGAAATGGGAATGATTATGAAGATCTGCCTCAGAGGGTTGTCATGGAAATGAAGGGTGCTAAATTACCAAACATTTACTAAACGCAACATACTGGACTTGTGATTTTTGAGTAATAGACAGTTGTTTCCCTGAGAATCTCTACTTGACACATGAGAACATTGAGGCTTGGAGAGGTAAGTAGCTCAGGCCAAGGTACATTACTTACAAGTGGCTGTGAGAACACTTAAAAGCGGCAGTACTTGATGGAATACTACGCAGCACGCAGGAGCAACGATTTTGTAAATTACTACCTAATTTGGGAAGAACTGGAGAGCATTAAGCTAAGTGAACTAACTCAGTCCCATAAGGACAGATACTGTATAAGACCATTATTGTAGAACCTGTATGAAAATCCAAGGAGAAAATAAAGAGCAGAGGCTGAGGATGGGCGGAAGTGGGGTAGGGAGGTAGTTGATCATAGGGTCGTACAATTTGATGGGTGGAGGGAGGAGTGGGTAAAGGAAATGGGAAATATTTGGTGTGAAAAACAGTATATACAAATTTTGCAAGTAAATCAGTATAAAAGAACAATTTTATTAAAATAAAGTAGCTGTATTAAGACCTAGAACTGGTAGTAGAACTTGAAATGGATTCCAAAGCCCATGATTATCATCAATTCACTTCAAGTTACAGATGTCTGTTCCAGAGAGTGTTCTTGTGACATTTTTGTGCTAATTGGAAGAGGTAATACTTCTTGTGGGCTTATCCTTTTTTAAAATTTTATTGATATTTTAATGAAAGATTATAGAGAACTTGGAATTCCATTCATTGTTGCACGTTGGGGGTTTATCTTGTGAGGGCACCAACCCTTAAAATTAAAAGGGTCGTCTCACTCCGACCTTCTAATACTTTCTAACACACAGAGCTCTGGGACACTGCTGTGACTTTACGTGTAACCTCGTGGAAATCAGTGTCAAGGCCCTGAGTCAGAGGCCACTGTCTGAACGTGGGGGCAGGCCAAGCAGCACCCCTTGCCCTCCTCTGCTTCCCCCACCTCCTTCTGCCCCCCCCCACCCGTATGCCGCGTGCTCACGTGGGTTTGTGGAGCTGGTTTGAGTGCAGAGGACTCAGAGGCCTGACAGTGCGGCAGGGATTTGGGGACAGACAGGACGGGTGAGTGGAGCTGGGGCCGGCTGGCATGGGCACATTTGGCGACAGGCTGTGATGACACTGCGGGTGGTTGGACAGCCTTCTTGGCCCATGCATATGCATCACACCAGCCCTGGGGAACTGGGGAGCTGGCTGGCCTCCAGGAAGAGCACCATATGGAAAGTGGATGAATTTCTTTTCTTTCCCTTTTTCATTTTTTTCTAATTTCTGTCTCCGAACTTTACTAAATCAAAACAAGTGCAAAAGGAAAAGAAAAGTTGAAAGGAAAACTTAGAAGACGATGTTACTACCCAAGGTTAAAGATGAAGAGTCATCAAGACCAACTCACGAATTTGGGGCTAGTGGCTTTATATTAACTAAGAGGTGCAACTCAGAAAGGGAAACTGAGAAGGTTTGCACAACTTGAAGATCATAGTCAATGTCATTGAATTGGGCATGTCGAGATTATTGGATCGGTGTATGCTCTGCTGTGCATATTCCAACAACAACAGTAAATCACATTTTAAAAATCACCTAATTGTGTCAACTCCCACATTGTCCAGACAGTGAAATCAAGGCACAGAGTCAAGTGGAAATGTTCAAGTTCAAAAGCAAAGCCAAGAGTTCAGGTCATTTCCCAGGAGAAGCATACCCTTCAGTCTCTTAGTTTCCCATAGGACTTTCTTGGGATTCTTTGACAAGACAGTATTGCAATTTTAGGACTTTCAGCCTTGTTGTTTCCAACAGTTAAATAATAATGTCTTGGTACTTGATGTTTTTCATTATCAGCATTTCAAATGTTGTTGTTATGTGCTGTCGAGTTGCTTGGACTCATAGTGACCCCATGTACAACAGCTCTGAACCCTGCTCTATTCTGTGCCAACATCACTGTCTCTGACACACCTACCGCCATTACCCCAGTCACTGAATCAATCCATCCCATTGAAGGTCTTCTCTTGTGCTGTCCCTCCACCATTCCAAGCATCATGTCCCTCTCCAAGGACTGGCCCCTCCTTGCAACATGTCCAAAATATGTGAGATGAAGCTTCAGAATCCTTGCCTCCAATGAGCAGCCTGGTTTCATGCTCTCTAGGATGAACTGGTTTGTTATCTTGTCAGCCCATTATATAGTCAATACTCTTCTGCAGCACCACAGCTCAAAGGCATCAATTTTCTATCATCTCTAGTCATTGTCCAGCTTTCCTTGCAAAAGTCTTGATATTTTTGCCTAAATGGTTCCAGCTGAGTTTTACGACTTACGGGGAAAGAGTCCTGATTTGCCCACTCTCCAAAAGTGCATCTCCACGCCCTAGTAAAGTGAGAATACTTCCTCTCTCTGAGGATCAGAGGAGTCTCAGTTTGTAAAAGGGGGAAGAAAATTGTTGCCTTGAAAAAATGGGTTAATAGTAGGTTTACATCAATGGTGATTAATTTTATAAAACAATATATACGAATGATCATCTGAAACTCAATGTGAATGAAGAAATGTGTGACATGTAATGTACATGAGTGAAACACAATGTGTACAAATTTTGTATGAAAATGGATGTAAAATAAATGGGGGGTCAGATGGAGGTGATAATGTTCTAGAGAGGTCAGAGAAGACACCCCAAGTTTCCTTAGTGGGCAGAAGAGACCTCTGCTCCCTTACCAGCATGGAGAAGTGCTATTATTGTCTAACAGAACAAAATGCTCATTTCATTAGCCAGTTTATGCCAACATTTGGCGTCTCCTGGGGCTCTTGTTCAAAGTACAGATTCCCAAGTTTTGCCTCTTCCTTTCAAAGGGGATGGAATTCTTCAGTAAAACACACACCAGGTCAAGATAATTCTCAAATGCAGAGACTGAAGCACTTGTTTGTCTTGGGACAAGAATTGTGGGTGCCCCTTCTGGGCTTCTCAGGCTTTTGAAAGTATCCAACACGCTATTTACTTTGAAATTTCTGGTCATTTCCTTGTCTGTTGAAGGTCACGTTGCAAACTGAATGCACATCATAACAGATAGATTTCCTCCCTGATAAAGGAGGTAGTTGAGGGAACAAATGCTTTGTTGGTAATTTCAGAAGTCCTGATTTGTCAAAGCCAAGAATAGCCTTGTCATAATAAAAGGGGGGGGGGGTTGCTTAAAATTCCAAAGGGAGTCATGATTTAGTGAGAGTCCCAAAGGAAAATTAGGGTCTGTGTACAGCGACTTCTTTCCTTCCTGCTGCCTCTTGAGAGACAATTACTCATTTGTAATTTATTAGCTCATTATGCATGCACAAAGGGGTATGAATCACTCCGTTTATATGATAGCAATTAGCGAGGGCTTGTTGAAGTTCTTTCTGTAGGAGTTCTGATTGTGTTTAGACAACAAAGGTGCTGTTGGAGCCAAGAACGCCTCCAAAGAGGAGATATTCCAATCTCCTGAGCTCCCTCTCCAGCTAGAAATTTGATTCCTTACTCTCCCTCTACCTTTGCCTTCCTCTGATCTGACTTTTTACTGATTTGTCGTCCCTTCCCCACTTACGTATACACCTAACTGCACACCCATTGTTTCTGGTTGATTCTCATTCGTGGTGACCCCACGAGTGTCAGAGTAGAACTGTGTTCCAGGGGTTTTCAATGGCTGTAATCCTGCAGAAATGCATTGTCACACTTTTTTTTTTAAAGCAGAGATGCTGGGTGCATTTGAACCACCAATCTTTTGGTTACAGGTAGACAACCAGTTCTGCTCAGGGGCCTTGTCCACTTAACAAGTCTCTATGAATTTGAGTCAGACTCAAGCCTCTGTTGTTGTTATTGTTATATGTCGTTGAGCTGAACTTAACCTATAGCTGCCCCTCCAGCAGATTTTCAGATGCAATAAATCGCATGGGAGATTGCTCATTCTTCTCCTGTAAAGCAACTGGTGCATTTGAACCACGTGCCTTTGGGATTGTAGTGCAGCTTTTTACCAGTAGGCTCCCAGAACTTTGTAAGCATCTTTGCAAAACAAAGGAAGACTAAATATGAATTGATGCCTTTGAATTCTTGTGTTGGAGAAGAGTACTGAATATACTACAAAATGTCAAAAGAGTAAACACGTCTGTCTTAGAGGTAGTGCAACCAGGGTGCCCTTTACAGACAAGGAGGTGGAACTTTGTCTCACATGCTTTGGGTATGTTTTCAGGAGAAATCAGTCCTTGAAAAGAGATATGCTGCTGGAAAAGGTAAAGTGAAAGCGAGGAAGACCCTCAAATAGCTGAATTGACACAGTGACTTCAACAATGGACTGGTGCATGGCAGAGATTGCAAGGATGGTGCCGGACAAGGAACATTTTTTATCATGGAGTCAAAGTTTATATGGTCAGTATGTCTTGGCATGGACTCAGTGGCATTTAACAACAACAACAAGATGACTTTGAACAGATCACTTTAGCTCTTTGGATTTTTCTGTGAAATACAGTCATTGTTCTTCTTTGCTTGCGTCCTGGATGCTGGACAGACAGAAGATGTCTTTAGACTAGGAATTTGTAACCACTAACTTTGGTTTGCTTCTGACTCACTAGAAGTTTGGTGAATGCCAGTCTTTATAGTTCAGCAAGTCCACTGGGGTCCATGTTTGCTCTAGAGAGGTGCTCTGAGCATGCATATTTCTCTCTGTCTCTCTCTCCACGTGTACATTCTTGCATATGTTCATCTGTACCATGGTCCCTAAAAGCACAGGATAGAAGATAACCTAAATGTCCAAGAATAGGACCAAACAAATGATAAAATTTGGCTTACATTTGTGTATAGTAACATGAATATTGTGGCAAGTGGTGGACGAAAGTATGCAATATGATCATATTTGTGTAAAAACATTGATGCAAAACAAAGGAATATATTTTCTGCAGGAGTATACTCACTCCTCACTTGCCAACACGTTTAGGTTCCAAAGACTAGGTCATCACACACAACTGGCATTGCCTGAGGGCCAGGGACATGGCCTGGCTTCAAGGCTGGAATTCTCCCTTATAAGGTATTCCCAGCACACCCTGGGGTACAAGTGGAGCAGCAGGCCTCCTTCCCCAGCATAACATCCCCACTACTGTGAAGCCAGGAGAGTTGAGGGTCGTGGTGGTGGTCCTCCAAGCTCCATCACTCATGAGGTCCTGCTCTATATCATTTGGGGTCACCTGCAAAGGGCACCCAGGGACAAGGAAGTTGCACTCATGGGACCCAGGCAGGATAGGTGATAAGCAAGAAATAAGAATTTATCTGTGTCTACAACTATACTCACCACTGGACCAATTGGCAGCATGAGGATGGATGGTGAAGAGATTGAGATTGTTCACAGCTTTAGTTTGTTCGGCTCCACAGTCAACACTCTTGGCACCAGTAGCCAGGAAATTGAAAAAACATATTGTGATGGGAAAGTCTGCTGTTAGAGACCTTTCCAAAGTTCTGAAGAGCAGTGGTGTCTCTCTGGAGACTAAGGTGCGTCTGATACAGGCCATGGTCTTTGCAATCACTTGTTATGCATCAGAGAGTTGGACAATGACTAGGGAGGATAGAAGGAGAATTGATGTCTTTGAGCTGTGGTGCTGGAGAAGAGTATTGAATATACCATGGACTGCCAAGAAAACAAACAGGTTCATCCTTGAGAGGGTTAAACCAGGCTTCTCCTTGGAGGCAAGGATTCTGAGACTCCGTTTGACATACTTTGGACATGTTATAAGGAGGGGACAGGTCCTTGGAGAAGGACATCATGCTTGGGAGGTTGGAGGGACAGCGCAGGAGGGGAAGGCCCTCTATGAGGTGGATTGATTCAGTGACTGGGGTAATTGGGCTGGGTGTATCGGAGACAGTGCTATTGGCACAGGTTAGAGCAGGGTTTAGGGCTGTTGTACATAAGGTCACTATGAGTCACAAGCGACTTGACGGCACATAACAACAACAACAACAACAACAACACAACTGTACTTATCTATCACTTACCTGTCTGCTGAGCAGAAGCCGTGGTGGCACAGTGGCTGAGTACTTGATTGCTAATTAAAAAGTCAGGAGTTCAAACCCACAGGCTGATCTCTGGGGGAACTATGTGGTAGTCTGTTTATGTGAAGATTATACTCTTGGAAACCCTATGAACAATTCTACTAGGATTCTACTGAATTTTTCCTGTTTGGTTGCTGCAAGCCCAAACTGGCTAAATCATAATAGGTTTGATTTTAGTTTACTTAAAAGCTAGCCTCTGGAAACTATGAGCTTGGAGAAAAGATGAAAGTTTTGTGTTCAAGACTTTGGTTCATAGGGTCACTATGTGTCGTCTATGACTCTACAGCACTTAACAACAACAATCTGCCTTTTACCTACCTATAGGCATTTGCATTCTGGTCAAAGGAGAAAACTATCATCTGTCAGTTTGTATTGTGGTGGTTGGTGTGTTGTTAAGATGCTAGAAACAACACTGTTAAAGTATTTCAAGTAGCATTAGGGTCCCTTATGGTGGAAAGGTATCAGGAAAGAGAAGAAAGACATGGTGATGCATTCCAAAAACTAACTGGCAAAAGGCCTGTGGATTACAAAAGAATATTGTTCAATAAAGGTTAGAAAGTGAGCCCCTGAGGTCGGAAGGCAGATAAAACAGGCAGAGGCTTCATACAGACTTGACATACTAACAGCCATGGAGATGGCAGAGGACTAGGCAATATCTTGTTCAGAGGCGATTCAAAAATTACAAAAGGATAAAGAAAGTTTAGAAGAATGCATCATAACAGTGGGTGGAAAGCACTAGAATGCAGTGAGTGAGATTCCTTTGACTGTCTTGATCTCCATTCCCAATTTGTGATTGTCTCCAGGAAGAGCAGGAGACTTGGAAGGCTGACGGTTCAGGTTGGCTTTTCGTAAGGTCGCTATGAGTTGTACTTGATTTGATGGCCCCTAACAGCAACAATAACAACAACTTAAAAAGCATTTGTTGGACAACTGTAAACCTAGGAGAAGTTATACCCATTCTCCTAATTTGGATCAGTTGTTCTCCTCTATTCTTCTTTACCCTTTTGGCTTGTCTAAGCCCCGTCCACTCAATTCCTTCCCCTCCTCTCTTTATCCTAAGACAGATTTTAATAATGTTACTTTGGAAAGGGATTATGGGTTCATCTGATTTCTGCTATTTGCAGCCCTGTGGGGAGAAGGAAAGTCTTGTTTAACTCAATTCATAACACTGTTAATCCAACCAAAAAGCTTCCAACAGCTTGAAAGGAACGAGCAGAACTCATTACAGTTCATCTCTAAGTGCCAAGTACTTTTTCTCACCTGCTGCAGAGGAGAGCTCTCTGAGGTCCAGAACCAGCCCCTCTGCCTTCCTGGATTTCTTTCACAGAAGCAGAGGGATCTGGTCTCTCACTTCTTCCTTTTTCTGTCCCACACTTTCCAGATGGCACAACTGGAACACAGAGAGGTTACACAAGTTGTCCAAGAACACACAGCTAAAAAAGAGGAACCTGAAATGAATCAGTACTCTTGATTTTATGCAAATTCTTAGTAGAAACACTTTTAAATGTGCATTTATAGATTCACACGAAGTCATTCTACTTCTGGAAATCTACTCTAAGGAAGGAATTATAAATATAGGAAAAAACTTTATTCCTAACATGCTCATTGGACTGAAGTTTGTAATGTAAAATCCCAAGTCAATCTAAATGTAAAACACTAAGGAAAAAAAAACACCAAAAAACCCACTAAGGAAACTATTAATGATAATTTATTAACCAATGACTCAGTCAAATATTAAAAGCATTTAAAAAGAGTGAAATAACATCGATAATACTCAAAGTACTTTTAGACAAAACCAGCAGAATAATATATATTATATAAAATACATTTACAATAATGCAAATTATGCAAAAATAATTTTAAAAATTATTATAACTTTATGACTATAGAAAAAAGGCTGGAAAAAACAGAGTGGAGGCTTACCATTGATTTATCATTTATAGAATATTACATGATTGGAGATTTTGTGTTAATAGGCAGGATTACAATACTTGTTTTTCTTTCCTGCACTTTTAAATTTTTTAATGTTTTTAATTTTTTTGTTTCAGCTGTAATAGGGAGCTCTGGTGGCTTAGTGTTAAGAAGTTACACTGCCAAACCTAAGGTACATGGTTCGAATCCAACAGCTGCTCCACAGGAGAAAAATAAGTGATATCCTCCTATGTGATTTATAGTCTCTGAAAATCCACTGGAGGGTCAGCTATGAATTGGTTTTGACTTGATGGCATATGACCACAACAACGTACGTGTGTGTGTGTGTGTGTGTTTGTACACATTTATGAGTATACCTCCCTAGCATACTCACCTCTGTTGTTTAATTATATAAACTGAGGGATTAGAGGTGTGTGGACTAGGGTGGAAGTAGGATGCTGGGGAGAAAAAAAAAGTCAGTTTTGTTAAAAAAAGAAAGAACTGGAAAACATTCTATGGAGCAGTTCTACTCTGTCGAATGGGGTAGCTATGAATAAAAATCGACTCTATCGTACACTTAAAACAATTATGCTTAAGATTATAAAGGATATCGTTATGTGCTGTTGAGTCACCAGCCACTCATAGCGACCCTCTGCAGCTATTGTGAAACAGAGACATTTGTGTTGAATAATAAACGAGGACGAGAGAACTAACAGTGACTCTGTGAACAATAGGTCAAAACTGCCTTATCCTGTGCTTCTTCATCATCTTCACCATGCTCAAGCTCACTGTAGTTACTGTCTCAGCCTGTCTTGTTACAAGTCTTCTCTTCCTCTGACTCCACTCTTCCAAGCATGACGTCTTTGTCCAAAAACTGGTCCCTCCTATAACATGCCCAAAGTGTGTGTGTGTGCAAGACTTCTACCTTCCTTACCTCTAAAGTGCACCCTTTTGTACTTCTTTTATAACCGATTTGTTTCTTCTTTATCTGCTTAACACTCTTTACAAGCACCACTATTCAAAGGCCTCAATTCCCCTTTGGTCTTCTTTACTCATTGTCTGACTCTCACATGCATATGAAACAATTGAAAATATCATTTGAAATATCAATTGAAAATATGCTCTGCTGGAGAAGGAAGGGTAGTCTTCTCCTGTACCAGTCAGATCTGATTTGATGGTACACACACACACACACACACACACACACTAAAATAAATCATGACTTAGATCAGATGTATCTTAGTCTTTACAGTGATATCCTTGTTCTCAAGTATTTGTAAGTATTTTTCCCCCAATGCAACACATCTTTTGATTTTTAGACTGCTTCTACTGTGAGTGTTCATTGTAAAGCCAAGTAAAATAAAATCATACAGGATTTCCATTTTTTCTCCATTTATTAAGTTTCTCATTGATCCAGCTATGAGGATTTTTCACTTGATGTTGAAGTGTAATTCATGCAGAAGGTTGGAATTTTTTATCTTCTTCAGCAAGTGCTTCAAGTCTTTACATTGTACCAACAGGATTATGTCATCTGCAAAATGCAGATTGTTGATCAGTCTTCCCTCAATCTTGATGTGACATTCTTTGTACAATCCAAATTCTCAAATAGCTAATAGCAACTCTCATGAACATTTTTCCTTTGAAGTCATGCCGTATATCCTCAGTATTCTATTGAACAACTGCTTCTTGGTCTATGTGCAGATTTCTCACAAGTACAATGGAATGTTCCAGAGTTTCTATTCTTCTCACTGTTAACCAAAATCTATTATGATCACCACAGTCAAATGCTTTTGAGTAGTCAATAAAATGAAAGTAAACCTTTTTCTGTTATTCTCTACTTCCAGCTAAAATCCTTCTGACATCAGTAATGATATCACTTGTCCCATCTACTATTCTGAATTCAGATTGAATTTCTGGAAGTTCCTTGTAAATATACTGTTCCAGTACTTTTAAATCTAATTTATAGCCAAATAGACTATCAATCATAAACAAAATACAAACTGCATAGGATAAACTAGATGGATGTTGCCTCTTGGAAATTAAGTTCCCACAGGACTCAAATGATTTCTCCAAAAGAATGAAAAGAAAAACTACAAATTGGAGAAAAATTATTTTACGAGGGCATATCTGACAAGGGAGAGTTTCAATACCGAAACATCAACATGCCACATAATCCAATTCAAAAAATTGGGCAGAAGATATGAAGAGAAGTTTCATCAAAGAAGGCAAGGGTGGGCTCCTGATGGCATTTCCTTAATGATTTCCCTCCCTTCCCTAGTCCACATCACCTCCCCTCTTGGCAGGTTTGGGGTTGGTTCTGGATGGCAAATGGGAACAGACAAAACAAGTGCATTTAAAAAATATTTCCCTCACTTCTTAAATCCCCACTGTCTATGTGTTCCTATCAATGACTTCTTAGTGTCTGTTTTTAAAACAGAATGGGAAAATGCTCAAGATTAGAACTTGTAAAGGCAATTTTGCTGATGATCAAACAGGAAAGGAGCAATTTTCTTTGCCTTAACTTGTATTCACTTTATTTTACGTTTGTGTCAAGCAGTAACCACACAAATCCATAGCATCAGAGATGAATTACAGTGTTTGTCCAAATATATTTGTTATATATATTTTTAAAAAATCACATTGTATGCCCTATTTGATTTATTACAATAACCAGGAAAACAAAACACTAAACTTCCTCTATAAATGACATTTTAATATCTTCTTTATTGGTCATTAAAACATAGTAGGAAATGAAACTGCCCTGAAATGTTGCTGTGCATTTATTTTACTGAAGATTTTCCAGTTTGTGTACTCTTGCCTGTCAGAGATTTTCGATGCATTCTCCCTCGACTCAGTTATTACCCTTGCAGCATTTCCCAAATAAAGAGTTTTCTTTGTAACCTCAAGGCTTGCTATGACAGAATCAAGTAAGATACACATTCCAGGGAGCCTTGGGAGTGAACACTGCTAATTTTGATGATATCTGAAGGAAAGAAAATAGAAAACTTGAAGGAAGCTTTGTACAAAGGCTCCTGGGGGATGTACATGGTTAAGTTGTTGGCTACTAACTAAAAGGTTTGGTAGTTCAAACCTGCACGGAGGTAGGTACCTGGGAAGGTCTGATGATCTCCTTCCAAAAGGTCACACACCTGAGAACACGATTAAGTGCAGTTCTACCTTGCAAACACATGGGGGTGCCATGGGTAAGACCCAAATGAAAGGCATTTTTTTAGGAGTGAGGCGTACTATGTGAATCATGTAACAAATTCTGAATTGAGAAGAATGGAATTCCCAGAACATTTAATTGTGATTATATGAAACTTATACATAGACCAAGAAGCTATTGTCCAAGTAGAAAAACAAAGGAACCTCGCCTGGTTTAAAATCAGTAAAGGTGTGAGTCAGGCTTGTATCTTTTCTCCATACCCATTGAATCTGAATGCTGAGCAAATAATGTGAGAAACTGGGCTCTATGAAGAAGAATGTGGTGTTAAGCTTGGAGCAGGGGTTGGGGGACTTCAGCAACCTCTACTATGCAGATGACATAGCCTTGCTTACAGGAAGTGAAGAAGTTGAAACACTGAAGAAGATCAGAAGCCTTCAATATGGGTGACATCTCAACATCAAGGAAAAGAGGATCCACATTTCACATCATACACAAAAATCAACTCAAGGTGGATCAGAGACCTAGTAGTAAAGTCCAAAGCCATAAGAGACAACATGGGATCAAACTTAGAAGGCCTAGCCAATAGTATAAACAGGCTGGCAAATATAGCTAGAAATGCACAAGCAGGAAAGGGTAATTCAGTGAATGAGATCTTGCAAAGATTAACTCCCTGTGCACCGATGGGGGGCAAGGGGAAACTGTCAATGTCCTCTCAGATATATATCTCATAATGAAAGTTTAGAGAATACTCCTCAGCTTCCACAAGAAAAAGACTGATAACCCAATTACAAAATGAGCAAAAGACATGGAAAGAATTTTTTCAGAGGAAGACATTCGGATGGCCAACAGACACATAAGGAAATGCTCAAAATCTCTGGAAATAAGAGAGATACAAATCAAAGCCAAAATGAGATGTTATCTCACCCCAGTAGCAGTGGCAAAGTTTAACATGACAGAAAGCAATAAATATTGGAGAGGATGTGGAGAGATTGGCACTGTCATACAGTGTTGGTGGGATAGTAAAATGGTACAACCATTCTGGAAGGCAGTTTGGCCTTTGCTCAAAAAGCTATACATAGAAATTCCATATGACTCAGCTATTCCACTGAGAGGAATATACCCTGAGGAAAACAGAACTGAGACACAAATGGAGATTTGCACACCAATGTTCATCACAGTATTATCCACAATAGGAAGAAAATGGAAACAGCATAAATACCCATCAATGAACAAATGGATTGAGAAATTGTGGTACGTTTACACAATGAATACTATACAGCACTCAGGAACAATGATTCCAAGCAATACTATATAACATAGGAGAGGCTCGAGTGCATTACACTGAGTGAAAGAAATTAGTCTTATAAGGACAAATACTGCATAACACCATTATTGAAAAAAATAGAAGGATAATTATTATAAAAATGTATAAACGTCCAATGGAGGAAGGGGAGGTGACAGGGGAGCTGAGGGGGGAGGTAATACTGGAATTGCAGAGTTTGAGGGGTGAAGGAATTAAGAAAGATCCAGTGAGGACTTGAAACGATGCAGTGATAGTGGGTCTAGATCAATGGTGATTGATTTTTACAAAACACAACGGATGGAACGATCGTGTGAAGCACAATATGAATGAAAGAATGTGTGAAACACAAGGTAAATGAATGGAACACAATGTATACAAATTTCATATTCAAATAAATTCAAAACAAAACAGAACAAAAAATTTAAAAAAAAAGAAAACAAAAAGCCTCACCATCCATAGGTAATGCCATGCTAGATGAAGAAAAGATTGTAGTTGTGAAAGATTTCATGTTACTTGGATTCACAATCAACACTTGTGTTAGCAGTAGTCAAAAAATTAAAACTATGTTGCCTTGAGAAAATCTGCTGTCAAGGACCTAATCGAAGCTCTAAAAAGCAAGAATGCCAGTTTAAAGACTAAGGTGTGCCTGATCAAATCCTTGGTCTTTTCAATGGCTCTCTATGCACCTGAAAGTTGGACTATGAGTAAGGATGATAGAAAAATAATGTCTTTGAATTGTGGTGTTGGCAAAAACAATTGAACATATCAGACTGTCAAAAAAAATCCGTCTTGAAGTAAACTCTGTCTCACTTACTTTGGGCAGATGTCTTCAGAAACAGATATACTGGCAAAAGCAGAGGATTGGTGAAAGAAAGACTTTGAATGAGATGAACTGATGCAGAGACTCTCACAGGGGCTTGAACACGGCAGAGATTATAAGGACAGTGCAGGAGAGGGCTAGGTGCAGATTTATTATTCACAGGTTTATTATGAGTTGACTATGAGTTGAAGTTGATTTGTCGGCACCAAGCAACAACAACATTTATTGTTCTTTTTCAGCATGATGTCATTTTCTGAGGACTGGCCCTCCACACAACATGTCCAATATATGTAAGACGAAGTTTCACCATTCTTACCTCGAAGGAGCACCCTTCATTTCCTTCATCACAGACTTATTTGCTCTTTTGGTCATCTGGGGGATATTCAATCCTCTTCTCCAGCAGACAATTCAAAGGCATGGATTCTTCTGCCATTCATTTTCCAATTTTCAGATGTATAGAAAGCAATTGAAAAGATCAAGGCTTGGATCAGACACACTTTAGTCTTTAAATTGATTTCCTTGATCTTTAGCATTTTAGACAGGTTCTTGACAACAAATTTCCAATGCTATGTGACTTTTGATTTCTTGACTGCTGTTACCATGAGTGTTGATTGTGGATCCAAGTAAAAGGCAATTGTTGACAACTTCAATCTTTCCTCCATCCTATAATGTTGCTTATTGGTCCAGTGGTTAGGATTTTATTCCTTTTTAGTTGTTGAGATAATGCCGCATGAGGGCACATTGTTGATGTCTGATAAATCTTGTCTGAAAGCAGAGAATACCAGAGAGATGCTAACTTGTGTTTTGTTGGCTATGCAAAGGCATTTGCTGATGCGGATTACAACTAATTATGGGTAACATTAAGAAGAACGGCTCTGCTATGTGCATGGCTGTCTTTACAGGGTATACTAATATGAATCTAGAAATAACATCTATCAAAGCTCTGTACAGTCACAGGTATAGGCCTTTATACCTGCACAGTACTGCTTATTTTGCCGTTCTGATTAAAATTTATTATTTCTATATTACAGGATTATCTATGGAATAGTGTTTATTATCTTTGTTGCTATATTTCTTGTGCTTCTCAGTGTTTTTTTCTGTCTTTATCGGTATTTTGCTTATTTTCAGAACTATATCTTGCCTTTCTCTTACCGATTTTCCAATGCTGCCTTTTTGACACTATATCCTTGGTTCTTCTAAGAAATAAGAGCCTCCTTGGTGTTATTAATCACGATATAGGTTTGTCTACTGTTAAACCAAAACTTAAACCAAGGAAGTGAACTCTGGTTTACATCCAAAGGGAGATCCTAAGGGCTTTAACTGTAGGAGTTCCACTAGTCTATGGGACAAGAAAGCTTAGAGTTTTGTTTTTTTAATTTTTTAATTTTTATGTTTTGAAGTTTTATACCACATTTCTCACCAACTCTGTCTAGATCTTTTCTTGTGTTCCTTTTTAAGAATGGCCAGTGGTGGTAACTTGGGTACCATTTAGTCCCTCTGGTCTCAGAGTTCACAGGCTATACTTTTCAAAAGATATCATCTTTCTATTATACCCTCTGTTGTTTGTGCATTTTAGGCTATTTTGGATAGTTAATTTATATATATTCTTAAGTCTTTCCATACTTTTGTTTTTCTTTATCATCTAGGCATTATACCTGGGGCCTTGGTCCATCTTGAGTTAGTTTTTGTACATAGTGTGAGGGATGAATCTTTTTTTTTATTCATTTTTTTAATTATTAAATTTTATTAGTTTTAATGAACATTTACAGAGATTTTGGGTTTTCATTCATTCATTTTTGCACTGTTTTCTCTACCCTCATCCCCAGTTCGTTCTTCTTCCCCCCCCCAATGTCTGTTTTAATTGTCCAATTGCCACAGTGCTTGTCAAAGCCAGTTCTGATTAATCTCCTTTGTCAGTGT
>NW_006399771.1:804755-807027 GCF_000299155.1 Elephantulus edwardii
ATCACATGGAGGACCTTGCTCAAACCTCTGCTGTCTCAGTGTGCTCACGACTGGGGTCCTTACTCAAATTCCTGTTGTCCGTTTCCTACCCAATGGTTTTCTCAGTGTTCCCTGCCTGGTGCGGGCTGCAGGGGGGTCGCACAGTGGCGGGTAGTCTTCACTCCTCTGGAGTTCCGTGGTGGATGGCTGACTATTGCTCTTCCTGGGTCTCAAGGGGTGAATCTTGAGTTTTCCATAAACGTTGTTATCATTAGGTCCCATTGAGTCGATTACAACTAATAGCAACCTTTATGAACAGATCTGAACCTCGCACTACCCAGTGCTGTGCCCATGATCTCTGACATCCTTTACCTCATTGCTCCAGTCACTGCTTCATTCCATCTCATTGAAGGGCTTCCTCTACTTCAGTTCTTCCAAAACCAATTTTCTTGTTCTTTGACAATTCAGGGCGTATTCAATGTTCTTTACCAACACTACAATACAAAGTCATGAATTCTCCTTTTGTCTTCTTTGTTTATATATAAGAAGCAATTGAAAATATCATGGTATGAGACAGGTGCACCTTAGTCTTTAAAGTGACAGGTTTTCTCTTTAGCACCTTAAAGAGATCTTTAGCAGCATATTAGACTAATGCAGTGTGACATGTTGTTTCTTGATTTCTGCTTCCATGAGTGTTGAGTGTGAATTCTAGTGAAATGAAATGTTGCTGTTGTTAGGTGCCGTTGAGTCATAGATAACTCATAGCGACCCTATGAAAGAAAGGCCTAAGCACTGTTCATAGAGTTTCTGGAGGCAAGCCATTTCAGAAGTGGATGCCAGTCCTGCTTCAAAGCTTGTTTTAATCGGGGAGCTCCACCAAACACTGTCCACCATGGGTAACCATTATCACATTTGGCACAACAGTGTCACAGTGTTTAGCATGACAGCAACTATGATTTACCTCTGTACAGCAATGCACAGACCAGTGCTAAACCACCTAGAAGAATGTTTGACAAAAACCCAATTTGAACAATTCTTTACAATTTAATTCTTCCCTGGAATCTACTTCTGAAAACAATGAAGACATTGCAAACTCTATGGAACACAATTCTACTGCGATGCATGTGGGTCCACCATGAGTTAATGTCTACTGAACAACAACTGATATGGTTCTTCACTCCAGGGTTAGTACTAAATCTTCACATGGATCCTCCAGTGGGCATATCTGTACGCTGTATCCACACGGTCTAGAGAGAAATATGTGCCCTGCATGCATTTAATCAGATTCTTTCTTCTGAAAATATGACACTTGGAATGGAGAGACAAAGCCTTAAGGACAAATATTTTCTTTGCAGACTTTTGTTTAACACTTACTATGTGCCAAATATTGTTCCAGATGCTGGGGATTCCCATAATATCTATTACAACATGGACTGGTCATTCTTAATTATATTATCCTGATTTGTTGCCTTTATCACAGTTACCGTCTGAAATTATCTTTGTATTGATTTTTGTGCTTTTTTAAAAAAAAAAAATTTCAAGGATGATAGAACTTTGTCTCTGATGCTTTGTACGTGTTACCAGGAAGGGCCATTCTCAGAAAAAAACCTCCAAGCTGGGAAAGGTGGAGGGTGACATAAAAAGAGAAAGATCTACGACAAACTGACCTCAAGTCACACAGTGTTTGTAACAATGGGCTGTAAAGCCATCTAAAGTCAAGGTTTGGGCTGATGGGCAAGGTGAAGTGGGTCAAGGTTTTCCATTAGTGTAATGTCTGCCATACTAAAATAAAACTTAGGGGGAGTTAATTAAGTTTTTTAAAAACAGACTTTTCTTGGAATATATCTCACCTCACCTCACCTCGTCATTATTGTTTAGAAACCAGCTCATGGGTTTCCCAGGCTGTAAAATCCTGCTGGAGGAGATTATCAGTCTTTCTTCTGATAAACTCCTGGTGAATTCAAACTACCAAAAAGACATGACCTTTGGATTAAAAATAAAACTTCTTGTGGACTACACTACCAGATCTCTTTAGAATATAAAAGACATTTCTTTTAAAAGGTAGCATCATGACCATAACTATAAATTTAAAAATTATTAAAATTCCTAGAAATTACAATCATCTCATAGATTGGCTTTGGTATAAGTCTACTACTTTAGTAGACAATGACATAGCTGATAAAAAAGCTGAATTGGAATTCTGGACCTGGTTGAACTGTTGGTGGGAGTGTAAAATGGTGCAACCCCTGTGGAAAGCAGTATGGCGCTTTCTCAAAAAGTTGCAAATAGAGAT
>NW_006399771.1:808031-890115 GCF_000299155.1 Elephantulus edwardii
TGAAAAAAAAAATAATAACAGTAGTAATAGTGTTTACTATTTACTAGTTAAGCACTGGGTTTTAAAAAAATGAGTCAAAGGATTGTTTTAAAATTTACACACATTACAGCAAGCTCTGATGGTCAAGTGGCAAGAAGCTGAACTGCAATCCCAGAGGTGCATGGTTTGAATCCACCAAATGCTCTGCTGGAGAAGGAGGGGTAATCTCCTCCTGTACCAGTCAGATCCAATTTGACGGTACACATACACACACACACACAATAAAATTTTTGGAAATTCAAAGTCTCTGTAAATTTGAAATTAATAATAAATTAAAAAAATTTACACACATTATTTCATTACATTCCCATGCCTTTGTTTGAGCTACCAGAAGCAAACTCAGATAAAGATTGATGTGCAAGTGGTATTTTAAAGAAAGACTATGACGAGAAACAGGAGAGGAGAGGAGAGGAATAGCAGTCTTTAGTACATCATTTAACTTTAGGGAATGGGTAAGGAAAGTCTTCTTAGCAGGGAATATTATCTATGTTCCTCAGGCTATTGTAGAAAAGCCATGTGCATTAGTAGGAACGCTTTGATTGTAACAGGGGCCCAAATTAGTATGGTTTGATGCAAAGGGATTTGTGGCCCCAGGTTCACTAAAAAATGACAAGAGTAGCTACAGGCATGGATCCATCAAATATCAAAATTCTGTTTTCATCTCTCATCTTTACAATTATATTGAGTTCTTCCACATAGAGGCTCTCTTCACATACTAGTTCCAGCTGTATGCCATGTGAGATTATAATCACAGCAAAAGAGGAGGGTCTCTATCGCAGAGTTTCCGAGAAAGTCTGAGGAGAGGCTCTCACTGGCTCATTTAAATCACAGGCCCATCTCTAAACAAACCACCATGCCCAGGAGATGCGATAGTGCGATTGACTCTGCTCCATGCATGCCTCCCTGGATGCCTAGAATAGTGAGAAGGAGTCACCTCCAGCTAAAACACCAGGACGGAGACCAGAGAATGGGGACATAGCTAAAAGCGAAGTTGGCCAACAGAAAACAGTGCCCAGCTCCACCTGTCTGCGTGCCGGTCTTCTCTGCAGGTCAGGAAAGAAGTGCAGAGGACAGCAGTGAACTAATGCCTTCAAATGTGCTGACGATGTTCTGGGAGTGGGTTCCCACTGGTAGCCTGGGATGCAATCAACCTGCTGGTTTTGCCAACCCCAGCACCTGTCATATTTCATCTTCTTTTAAATAACTTCAAGGATATGAAAGTCATAAAACCAAGCCCAGGTAGGGTCAGAAGTCACAGGCAGCTCTGTGGAGAAGGCTATCACTTTTGGGTTCTCTATCCTGACAAGCATTTGTATGACCCCATTGGAGTCTAGCACAAGACAGTAAATATTCAGATGAGGCTCCGTAGATCTGCATGAGTGTAAATTACAGCTGCTTTCCTACCCCCCCCCGCCCCCAGGACATCCTCAAATAAAAAAAAGTACCCTCTTCATAATTGTTAGACATTTCTGTGACCTCACAGCAGCTACAGTTGGCTTTCAAAGGAAAAAAAATTGTTGCTGTGTAGAAGAGAACCATTTTAATGAACACCATAGGGTTTACTGATGACTGTTAATGTGAGAAGAGTTCCTACAGGAACCCTGGGTGATGGAGGGACGGAGAGTGAGGGAGTTCCTCGCATGTCTGCCAAAGCAGAAAGGAAATACATCATGTCTTTAATGCTGCCTGTAATGGACACTTCAGGAGCCAGCTAAAACTCGTTCATATCTTTGTTTGTGCCCTCCCCAATCAAAAGAGGCAGTTAAAAGAAAATTTACTGACTTCTAGAAAGAATTTTAACAGCAATATTCTAAGGAGAAAAAAAAAACCACACAAAAAACCAAACAAACACAACACCCTCAACTGAAACATTTCAATCTCTCTGGGGCTGTTCACCCACCATTGTTGTCTGGAGAATGCTTGATAAGAAAGCCCATTCTTGCCAGCACAATTTCTCCCTCCCTCTACCCCTCTCTCCTCCCTTCTCTCTCTCCCTCCTTCTCTGCTTCTGTCTTTGTGAGTGTGCCTGAGCCTCCTTGTGCCCATGGGTACCCACAAAAGCACAGGCCCGCAGTCTAAGCCAATTCCCAAGGCTGGGAACAATTTTGCTAGTATAAGTTCCTGATGCACGCTTCTGGAATCAACTCATTAGCCAGAGAAGTAAAAAGCAATTTAATGGAACCAGTTCATTTGCTTTCAGAAATGGTGACTTTCTCCTTGTTAGTACATTAAAATTAAAAGCATAGGGGAAAACAGTCTATTAAGTAGATATAATAAATGATAGATACAGAGGTGACCATAAAAGGGGGCGTGTATGAATAGATGTACTTGAAGCAAGCAAAAGATTACAGAGGCAGATGTGAAAGTTACAAGTTAATAATAATTCCTTGAAGAGCAAAGGGCTTTACACTTATTATCTTATCACTAGATCAAAAGCACTCAGTGGGGCAGACATGGTTTAAATCCTATTCACAAAGATTTAGACACTGAAATGTAGACAGGTTAATACCCACAAGCAAGAAAGCTTTGGTAGTGAGAGGGAGTGCTGCAGCTGGGCCCCTGTCAGCTGGACTCAGGCTTCTGCTATGTGCTGCCCCCGGACCACTTGGCTATTTTCAATATTGTTGACTAAAATATTGTGTATGTGTTAATGTGTGTGATTATCTCTCTCTCTCCATCCATCTGTCTATATCTATCTATCTATCTATCTATCATCTATCTATCTATCTATCTATCTATCTATCTATCTATCTATCTATCATCTATCTCCATCCATCTGTCCATCTATCTATCTAGCTAGATATTATCTATCTATCTATCTATCATCTATCTCTATTTATCTCTCTGCACCCATCTGTCCCCATCTATTTATCTGTCTATCTATCTATCTATCTATCTATCTATCTATCTATCTATCCTTTTATCTATATCTATTTATGTCTCTCTGCCCATCTGTCTGTCTATCTATCTATCTATCTATCTATCCTGCTTTGCATGGGCAATATATAGACATGATCCAAAAATCAAAACTATATAAAAATATTATATGGGGGGGGGGAAAAAGAAGTGGAAAAAAATATTATATGGGATATAGCTACTTCCTATTATTGCCTCTGTTCCTGGATCCTGGAACACAGCTAGTGCCAATCTCCACCACCATGTGCCACAGTTTATGGTCCTCCTAATCTGGTAGCCTGATAATAAAGAGCTGTGCTACTAACCTGCACGCACGAGGTTTGAATCCACCAGCTGCTCCATGGGAGAAAGATGGGTAAGCTCCTCCCACTTGATTTACTGCCTCTGAAAGCCCATTGGAGAGCCAGCTGTGGGTCGGTTCTGACTCGATGGTACACAACAACAACACTGCCCCCACACAAAGTTCTCCGTGTTGACCTGGAGCTACTTCCTGATTTCTCCGCTGTCTGAATGTAGCCCTGGACTTCCCAGTGAGAAAAAGGTTCCTCTCTTGCTCTTTGTCAAGAATAGAGTTTTTAGAGGATTAATATAATTTTAACGCCTTGTAATGCTTCTTAATCTCTCCTTTTGAACAAAAGAGAATCAGACCTTCGATGCTGAGCTTTCAGCTGCCATTTAATTAGAATTTAACAATTTAAAAATTTTAGAATATATTCTTATTTTATAGAGCAGAGTTCAGAGCTATTGTTCATAGGGTTGCTATGAGTCGCAGGCAGCTTGATGACACACAACAACCACCACCATAACGGGAGAAAGATGGTCAGTCTCCTCCAATGTGATTTACTGACTCTGAAAAATATGGGTCAATTCCCACTGAAAGGTACACAACAACAGCAACAATGACAGTAGTAAAACAGAGCTTTGAAAATGTAGGTATTTAAAGAATAACAAGACAGCTACAAAATAAGTAAAGAGTGAAAGTAAAAGTAAAAAGAAATAGTGCAAGGAAATTGCAAAATTCAGCTTGAAGAGCTAGATTTGAATGCACCATGTTTCTGAAGCCGTCCTTGGGCCTCGTCCTGACAGCGTTGTTCTCTGCTTTCTGAGTGTTTAGTGCACGCTTAGGTGACTATCATTGGCTTTTCTTGCTTAGAGTCAGTTAGGAGAGAACTCCCAGTTCTTTCATCGCATGTTCAGATGATGAGATGTTTGGATCCTCCTCTGTTTCACTCACCTTCTTGCAGGTGACCCTCCTCAGTGCTCTCCTAAAGTCTGATGCTTACATGATAGCTCCTATAGTCTGGAGCTCACCTCTACTGCCGTCATGCACGGTGTATGTTGATGTGTGGGATACATTTTCCTCTAAAAGAAATGATAAAATCATATTGGTTTTCCAATCAATAATTCAGATACAGTTTTACAACATTAATTTCAGTTGAATAATGTAATTAATGAATGTCAATGCCCCATTAACCTATTCTTGCATATTACATTTACCCTCACCCTACTTCTCTATATTCGCTCTTTTCTCCCTCCCTTCCTATCCCTGGTAACCATCCAAGAATGATTCCATGTGTAGACCTTCCCTTAGATTTTTTTAAAATAGAAGTCTTTTACCATAATTGTGCTTTTGTGACTAATTTATGTCACTCCGTATGATTCCCTCTAGATTCATCTTTGTTGTGCAGTGTTTTCTGAATTCTTTGGTTTTCAGTGCTGTGTAATACTCCATTGTGTGGATATGCCATGGTTTCTTTAGTTACTCATCTGTTGATGAATTTTTTTGGTTGTTTCTATGTCTACATCCTTACTATTGTAAATAATGCTGCAATAAACGTGAGTGTGCACACACCAGTTTGAGTCACAGGCCATCGTTTATTTCTTTAGGATATATGTCTAGTAATGGAATCCTGGATCAAATGTTATTTCTAGTTCCAACTTTCTAAGAATGCTCCTAACTGCTTTCCATAATGGTTGTGCCATTTTACATCGTCAAACACAGTGTATAAGTGGGCACCCAGTTTTAAAAGACTAACATCAGTTACTGGTCCTGCTGAAGTCACTTAGGACCCCCTCCCAATCCCAGACCAACTTGCCTAACAAATCAGCTCAATGGCTTCAAACTGAAGACTGATCCCTTGGCCATCCCTAACTTTTCCTTGAAACCATGGTTGAAACTGTTCAGGGATCAGGGAACTTAGGGTCAAACAGAAGCCCAGGCCAATGTGAGGTACTTTCTGAACCACACTCACAACAGACCAGATAGATATACGAACTGCCTTTTAGTAACCTCTCCTCACCCCAACCCTGCTAACTGAATGTAATCTTCCCCAAGCCCCTATGATTGGTTCCGGCTGGTTAAGATGACTGACAGATCAGTTATTACTCCTGTCTGCCCCTGTCTGGCCCCTCTCAAGGATGTTATTAGCCCCTCAGCGAGTGAGTTTGGGCTCGGAAAGCACCTCCTTGAGCCAGTCTCAAGATGATATATTTTTTTTTCAACTGAAATAACTGGCATATTTTTTTAAATTTTTACTTATAATTGAAGTAAAGGAATATACTTTCAGTATTTCATAAGTGCATCTCCGAGGCAGGCAGATGATTCTATCACCTTTGGGGTGGGGGGAGGCGGTGCTGTTTCTGGAGAAGTATACCAGGTCCTGCAGCTGTAACCCACCCCCCAGAGGACTCTCATCCCCGCCCCGTTTGTTAAAATGTCTATTTAATGGTTATAGAAAACACACTTGCAAATTGATACCACGTTGAATTGAACTGCTCTTAAAATTGGGGAATGGACTAAAAATCCTCACTTCTCCTAATGCAATAATGGTTCCCAGGAAACAGCATCCGCCACGAGCCCTTTACTGCAGAGCAGGAAGTCAGATCAAGACGGTTTTCAGCACGTTGACAAACTGAGCTAAACTTTAATTTAATTTCAAAATGGATAGGTCTGGAAATAACTTTGCTGGTTTCACGTGCTAGAAAAATCAATGCTATGATTTTTTTTTTAATCTTCTTCCTTTCTACTCCCTTGCCTAGGGCCGGTGTAATAAGTCATTTGGACTGACCAAACAAATAACTGGCCGCTGGCCCCTCTGCCTCATCATCATCACCCCCCAGGGCCCCATGATGGACAGGCCCGTGGACTCTAGCTTTTCTCTCACTCAGGCTCTCGCATTTATACGTGACAGGCTTCCCCCTAAAAGGAAACGTATAGTACAGCATGCCACCTCTCTGGGGCAGATGTTCCAAGTTCTTTACATGTGTTTTCTCACATCTGCTCACTAATCAGTGAATTAGGATCTGAACCAGACAGTCCAGTTGTGGGACTCTGCTCCTAGGAGGTGTGGAGAAGAGCAGATACTTGTAGAACATCAACAGGTACAGGACGAGGGGTAACCAGTTAAGATTTTACAATGGATTAGACACTATTGCCAGCTGGTTCAGTGGTAGAATTCCTGCCTTCTATGTGTGGGAGACTTGTGTTCAATTCCTGACCAGTGTGACCATCAGCATTCGTCATGGGATGCTTATGTGCTACTATGGTGTTGAACAGCTTCAGTACAGCTTCCAGATGAAGATGGACTAGGAAGAAAAGTTTGCTGATCTACTGAAAATGAGCCAGTGAGACCTTTATGAATCACAGTGAGATACTGTCTTATCAACAATCAATCATGAGGACACAGGACCAAACAGGGCTCCCTTCTGTGGTGGGTAGGTTACACGAGTCTGCGTTGAAGGCAGTTAGTTATTAACATCAGTCCCAGGATAAGATGATGTTGTTCTTGGTGGTGAGTACCATCATGTCAGAACTGCCCCATAGCTGACCTTCCAGTGGGTTTTCAGAGGCAGATTATTGCATGGGAGGAGATTGCCCATCCTTCACCTGTGGAGCAGCTGGTGGATTTGAACCACAAACCTTCAGGATTGTGGTGCAGTTTCTTAACCATTAGGCCACCAGAGCTTGGGATGAGGTGGGCTTTATGGACAAGAGCTCTCTCCACAGGGCACCCAATTGGGAGAGCAGATATAGAATGTGCTATAAATGAACACTGGAAAAGAACAGGGTGAAAAGGATTGATAACAGGCCAATATGACAACTGCAATTAGCTAAGTTCTGGTGGTGGAACACAGGGCTGTGGGGCCAAGCCGATGATGGCACATGGTTCAAATTCACCAGCTGTTTTGTGGGAGAAGGATGGGCAGTCTCCTCCCATGAGATTTACTGTCACTGAAAACCTGCTGGAGGATCAATCAACAATGGTAAGAACAGGATATGCATAAACATTCAAAGGGGGAGGAGAAGGGAGAAAAGGAGGGGAAGGAAAAACCCCACAGGGGCAGCAGAGATGACTGGGTAGATGATAGGAGGTGAGTGGATTGGCAAAGTGCAATGGGGATTTGATGAGATGGGCTGAAAAAAGACACTGCTCAATAGTAATTAATGATATGAAGCACATAGTATATGAATGATTGTAGAAATACTATATGCATATTGAATATGAATAACTGTACAGAAGTCAAGAAAAAAATTCATAATAAAAATTTCTCAAGAAGAATTTGTGCAACAAAGAAAGCTGTTGTTTGGGTAAAAAGATTCACACTTTTAGAAAATCTTCCTTTGTCCCTAGAGGTGGCCAGGGAGGCTAGAATTGCCCACAGCTCTTGGTCTCCAGGACAACTGCTAGGCTGAGCCTCGTTCCGCAGGGAGGTGGTGTCCAGACACAGAGCCGAAGACTGAGCTCATGGGAAGCTCAGTTGGATCTTGCGGAGGGACAGAGTTCTGTACAGGAGGCGGGACTCCGTGCTTTCCTTCAATTTGCTGCAAAGAATACCGGAGATGACTGGTTGTCTGAAATCCAGCCTCAGAGTCAAGCTATGTTTGAAAACAGGAGAGAGTCAGTTCACACAGTTCACACCCCAACCCCCCCCCCACCTCCACACACAATTTGTCAAACAAGCAATACACTGACTCCAATTTAACCAGTAACTGAACAACCTGTCAGTGTTTAGTTTTACTTTCATCTCTGTCCCAGAGACTGTCAAATCATATCTCATCCTAGGCCCAGGATGCATCTTCTCACCTGTTTTTCTACCAAAAAGGGACACACACACAACAACAAGATTGAAGACAAAATATAATCATCCCTCATCCAACAACTCCTCTCCCTTCAAAATATGAAAACAGTTACAGCCATGTTGATTCTGACACATGGCAACCTCATGCGCGTCAGAGAATTGTGCTAAGAGTCGTCACTGGTTGATATTTTTTTTTAATTTTTATTATTTTTGTGTGAGTGTACCATCAAATCAGATCTGACTGGTACAGGAGGAGATTGTCCCTCCTTCCCCGGCAGAGCATCTGGTGGATTTGAACCGTGCACCTCTGGGATTGTAGTTGCAGATCCTTACCACTAGGCCACGAGAGTTCCCCTACTGGTTGATATTTTGAAAGTAGATAGTTTGCCAGGCCTTTCTTCTGAGGTACATCTGTATGGACTTGAGCCACCAATCTTTTTGTCAGTAGTTACCTGCCTCACCAAGGTGCTCCTGGTGATGGATTTCTAAACAAAAATCAAATTCATTGCTGTTGTGTAGATTTTGAGTCATAGTAACTTTATAGGACAAAATAGAACAGCCCCATAACATTTCCAAGGCTCTAAATATTTATAGAGGTAGATTGCGATCTCTTTCCTCTATTCAGCAGCTGATTATTTGAATTTCTGACTTTTCTTTTTACAGTCAAACGTTTAACTACTGGGCTCCTTAGTTTTTAGTTCCTGCACATACTCCTGTGTTGTGCAGATGACACAACCTTTCCTGCTGAAAATAAAGAGGATGTAGTGCACTTACTGAAGAAAATGAAAGAATGTAGTTTTCTGTATAAACACCACAACATCAATAAAGAACATCTTCACAATTGGACTAATAGGCATCATGATTTTTAAAAAAAGATTGAAGTTGTTAATGACTTAATTTATCTGGATCCACAATCCACATCCACGGAAGCAGCAGTCAGGAAATCAAAAGACATACTGCATTGGGTAAATCCACTGCCAAGGACTTCAAGAAAGGGCTGGAAAGCAAGGATGTCAGAGTTAAGTAAGACTCAGGTGTGTCTAAGCCAAGTCAGGACATTTTCCATTGTTTCATGTGCATATGAAAACTGGACAACGAATAAGGAAGACAGAAGAAGAATTGATACATTTGAATTGTGACATTAGCAAAATACTGAATATTCTTTGGCAAAAGAATAAAAACATAGAAGAAATTTCTTAGAGGAAATGCAGTTTCTTGCAGGTACAGATGATGAGACTTTGTCTCACATACTCTCAGTATATTGTGAGGAAGGGCTAGTCCTTGCGGGGAAAGAACCTCATGCACGGCAGAGTAGAGGTTCAGAGAAGGAGAGGAAGATCCCCAATGAGATGGATTGCAGTGACGGCAACAATGAGTATTAGCAATGTAAGATTTTTAAGATGGTGCAGGATCGAACGGGGTTTAGCTCTGTGTCCACAAGATCGTCATGAATTGATTGACTCCATGACACCTGATAACAGTAACAACACACTCACCACTCATTTATTGGCATCGCTACATAATTTTGTTATGTGAAAATGAGCACTGTGCAAAAATGACCTGTCAAATTACAACATTTATTACCTCCTTGGAGGCACAGATGACAAAGATTCGTTGCACACACTTTGTGAGATAGCCTGTTGCTAGAAGGGAGAGGATATTTCTTGAAGTGGGACATAAAATCCTTGGGGAAACCTTGAGGGAAAGGTGGAGAGTCAGCAAAAGAGAGGAGGACCTTCAGCAAGACGGTTGACACAGTGACTATACCAATAGGTGCAAGTGTGGCAGAGATTGTGAGGTTGGCACGGGATAGGGCAGGATTTAGATCTTTTGTTCATAGAGTTTATGTGAACTGTATTTGACTCGATGACACTTTAACAATGACATCAAGTAACTGCCAAATTACATTATGTAAATGCCAAACCACCGAGATCACACGTTGGTGGTCATTATTGCTGATATAGATTAATGCACAACGTAGCTGTATTTAATAGTGTCCTATGTTGGAAATATCAGATAATGAGATAGTCACTAAGTGAAGTGTATGTGCAATTCTGAGCATTTTCTTGGAACCAGGAGCCGTATCAGGTTTATTTACTTCAACTATATCTTGACCACAAAACCCCAGTGAATTTAGTGAACTGATAATTTGATGAGTTGAAATAAAACTATTTTGTCTTGTCTGCTCTATGGCCCATGAGTTCCCCTTTTTGGATCCCATGATGCAAAGGAGGTTGAAAGCAATTGAAATTAAGAGCACCCTGTACAGTGTGAGTCTCCTGTCAATGAATTTGGCGAAAAGTAGTGCAGTGTCACTTCCCTTGGACTCCAGTTTTCCAATACATAGAATGAGAAAGTCTGTAAATGAGGACATTTTAAAAAATATTATGGTTCCAGTTTCCTTCTACAACATGTTAAATGAGCAAACAATGACACCTATCCTATGAGATGCAAGTGAGCAAGTGTTTTGAGAGCTTCAGACATAGTGTAGAGTGTTGTTATTTGTTGTTAAGTTGGAACTAACCCATAGTTGCTTCTCCTGTGGGTTTTCAGAGGCAATAAATCACATGGGAGGAGATTGCCCAGCCTTCTTCTATAGAGTATCTGGTGGATTTGAACTGCTTGCCTTTGGGATTGCAGCGCAGCTTCTTATCACCAGGCCACTGAGCTCTGACACAAGGCGTGGCAAATTTCGTCTATGAAGATCTAGAGAACAAATTTTTTTCATTATTTTATTAAATTTTATTAGTTTTAATGAACATTTACAGGGATTTTGGGTTTTTATTCCTTCATTACTGCACCATTTTCTCTACCCTCCTCCCCAGTTTGTTCTTCTTCCCCGCCATCCGAATGTCTGTTTTAATTGTCCAATTGCCACAGTGCTTGTCAAAGTCAGTTCTGATTAATCTCCTTTGTTGGTGTGTCCTTTGCCATTCCCTATCACTCCTCCCTGAGAGAGACTTCACTCTGATTCATAAGGAAAAGGGGATGGCATATTCTCTTAGCTACTTCCTGCTGAAAAGGGATGCTGTGGGTTTCAGGGTGAAGATCTTCTCTCACTACTCTAAAGGGCCCCTTTGGCAGTAGGAAACACATAGACTATTATGGAGATTGATTTTGGAATTTAGATGCACTCTTATTAATTGTGCTTAGCCGTACATGTTCATATCCCTGAAGATGTATCATGGGGGAGTTGCAACCTAGAAGACACAAATTTAACTAACAAATTATAAGTACATGAGTCAAAAATTATGGAAAAGTAAAAGAAAAGATTCTTTCATTGTTTTACAAAGCCTCCCCCAGGTCCCCTCCACCGTGTAGCCCTCGCTCTAGACTCCTGTGATGACAGAAATACCTAGTCACATATCTCTTTTACACAGGAGAACAAATATTTTAAGTCTTGTAAGCCATACTGTCAGTGTTTCAGTCACTCAACCATGTTATAGACTTGGAAGTTGTTTTTATGTGCCATCGAGACTTGCAAGTAGCCACGTGTAAATTATAAGCATTGCTGAGTTCCAGTCATATTTTACTTATGGATGCTGAAACTTACATTTGTATGTATTTTATGTGTTGTGAATTACTTTATTCTTTTTTAAAATATTTGACACATGTGAAAAACCTTCTTAGTTCATAGACTGTACAAAATCAGACAACATGGGACACTATTTACTGACCCCTGAGGTAGAAGCCTTGTTAGAGAAAATTGATCCTGAATTTCCCGCTTTCAAAAGACTAATGCAGTTGGGCATGACTTGATCTATTTGCCATATTCTCTTCTTTATTGTTGTTCAGTTAGCTTCTCATCTTCTGTATCAATTCTCATTCTTCTCTTTTCAATTCTGCTATTGTTCCAATCTTTACTTATCCCGTGGGGCAGCTGGTGGCTTCAAACCCTGTGGCTTCAGGATTGCAGCACAGCTTCTTACCACTAGGCCACCAGAGATCCTGTTCCAGTTTTTAAAGGAGGGCCCAATCAATTCTAATTCTTGATCATTTTGGTTATTTCTTTATGAACTAAAAATAAAAAGACAACAACAACAACAACAACAGCAAATGTAGGTGCTTCAGATCAAAGTGTGTGCAAGCGCTGGAATGTGTCTTGAAGTTTCAGTCTTAGTAATGGTCACCTAGTCAAAACACTGTCAATAGCGCTCAAATCTCTGATATTTACGCTAGGCCTTTGTTGTTGTTCTGTGCTATTGAGTCAGAACGGATTCATAGCTGACCCTCCAGCAGGGCTTCAGCCGCAATAAATCACACAAGAGGAGATTGCCCATCCTTCTCCTGCAGAGCTCCTTCTCCTCACAGCTTTGTGATTGCAGCTCCGTGTCTTACCACTAGGCTGCCAGAGCTCCAGATCAGAAGACATCTGAGGGTGCAATATGAAACAGCATAAAATAATTCTCATCAGAGTAATATGTGGCTTAAAATAATCAAGGAGGATATTGGCGTTCCCTCGCAATCACCTGTTCCTCCAGCTGTGCTGGATCTTATTTTTCTAATTTTGGGTTGAATCACATTTATCTTTTATTCTAGAATTCCCGTTATATCTTGGTTGCTTTATCTATCACCATTGCCACCCTCGGTATCTACTGAGTCACTTCACACTCCTGGCGACCCCCTGTATGTCAAGATAGAACTGGGCCCCACAAGGCTTTCAAGGGCTGATTTGTTGTATGTAGCTCACCAGCTCTTTTTCTGAGCTACCTTCCGGGAGACTCAAGCCTCTACTCTTTTGCTTTACTGGCCAAGTGAATTAACTGTTTGCCCATTCAGGAGTAAATCTAAAATTCACAACCTAATACATAATGTTTAAATAAGTTTTCCTAACGCTGAGTTCCAGGCAATGTCCAGTATTACTAGCCAGTGTCTCTCTGGGTTTAACAGCACGCCTCATGTACCACTCCAAGAAGAACTCCCTCAGACTCTACAGTGACATTTTATTTATTTTCACATTTATTTCTTGGAGTGCGGGAGAACTCATAAGTATCAAAGAAACAACCTGAAGCCTTTTGTTTTAGAGACCAAAATAAAATACATCTATCACCTGGATTGGTGGGAGTTCTGTTCCGAGTATTTGCTTTAACTCTGAGATTTCTGAAGGGCCAGTGCTCAGAAGCGAGGCGGCATTTACCTTCAAGAGGACTTAAACACTTTGGAGGGTGGAAGCAGCCTGTATTACTAAACACAGGCAGTCATAAAATCAGTAGCTAATTGAGTCATGTTGGTACTCAGTTCTAGGAGGAAGGCTTTTCTGAGTGGAAAAAAATACAATATGTGAACTGCATCATTTTTCCCCCCAGATTCCCCTTGACCAGGTAGTTGATAATTGTATTAGTAATCAGAGTTCTTTGAACAGAATCTCTCAAACAAAGGATTAGCGGGAAGGAAGATGGAAGAATGCTGACTTCACAATAACTCACTGTCTTTCTAACATGATTATATAAATAAATTCAGGCAATATTTTCCAAGACGCCAAAGTCTGTTCGTAAAGGCATGAGGGGCCCCGGGCCTCTGCATGGACCCTGGTTGGCGGGCAGTAACTGATTGCTGTTGTAGTTAAGGGCAGTCCCCAGGTGGTGAAATATCCAATATCTCTGAATTATCTGTCAGCACTCAGAAATTATTGAAGCCAGGCAGCTCTCTCCACTGGGGAGCAAGAACATCTTGGCTTCATTTGGCTAAACAATGGGGTTAAAATGGAAACGTCCCTGCTGTGACCTCCCACCGGCCCATTTGGGCCATTCGACTCACTGTCAGCGGTGGGCACCATGCAGAGCTGGCTCTGGACATGCCAACTTCTGACCCCTGGAGTCAAGGAGTCCACGAAGCTAAATTCCAGGCTCCCATCTTGCCAGCAGCAGGGGATTAGCTAATCCATTCTGTTTTGTTCTTCTGTCTACAGGACAAAGGCAGCCTGCACAGCTCTCTTCAGCTGAGGGAAGCTCATCTGGATGACACATCAGAGAGCAGTGACATGCTGTCTGTATTGTTTGCTGGGAGGCTTTGCACCACTGTTTTCCCTTAAGCCGAAGCACAGGCTTTGAGGTCTCAGGTATTCTATTTCCATCTCACTGGGCTGGGCAAGGAGCCAGGTGGCTGGACAATTCACCTTTCTCCTAGTCCCGACACGTCTCTGTCCAATTGTTTGAGAGAGGATTAAAACCTCAAATGCTTCACAGCCCCTAATGAAAAAAAAAAATCTTTAAATAGCCAGGTCACAAAAAAAAAACTTTACCCAGGAACAACACCCCACAGGAGAATTAGTGTGACACTACGTAAAAAGTGGCTTGGGCATGCGATGTCACCACATAGCCAAGCAAAAACAAAACAAAACAAAACAAAACCCGAACAAACCCCCCCTCAAAACCCCAAAATAAAAAAACCCAAAAAACTCAAACACTCCCCCCAAAATAAAGCACTTTGCCATAGAATTAATCCCAATTTATGGCAACTCTGTGCATAGGACTGCATCATGACATTTTCTTAGCTGCAATCTTTACCATTCCCAGCCTTTTTCCCACGGTGCCATTAGGCAGGTAATTCAAATTACCAGTGTTTTGATTAGCAATTAAGTGCAAACCATTTGCATCATTCAGAAACTTTACCAGCAAATCAAGCTGTGGGAAGTGCCAAGGTAGCCAAACAAGGCTTTACATCTAACTATGCTGTTTGTGGGCCTTGACCAAATCACTTGTGCTCTAAACCTCCATCACCTCATCTGGAAAATGGGAATAATTGTCGTTCCTTTGCTGTAGCAGGAGGACCAAAAGCCTTGGTGATAGACTCTGATAAAGTTTACAGCCTAGAAAATCTTATGGGATGATTCTACTCCGTCACAGGGCGTCTTATCTAAATCAGAACTGACTGAACAGAATGTAACCATAGCAGGGAGCAAATAAAGCCATGGCTGGGAATACATTCGGTAGGGTTTTGTTTTGTTTTGTTTTTTATGTGTGTACCGTCAAATTGGATCTGACTGGTACAGGAGGCGATTGTTCCTCCTTCTTCAGCAGAGCATCTGGTGGATTTGAACCGCGCACCTCTGGGATTGCAGTGCAGTTTCCTACCACTAGGCCACCAGAGCTCGCCATATTTAGTAGTTTTATACAAAGGTGGGAGATAGTTGAAACCTATTTGGTTGTGCTTGTCAACATAAATGCTGAATTCCAGTCTAATAGCTTTCCTTGGGCTCCATGATGAGGATATAATTTTTCTGGATTTTTCTTTTCATCCACTTTTCTTCTTGGATTGATATCTTTGGCGCGCCGCCTTCTCTCAGTTCCTCTTCCTGGCTCTCACATCATATCTCCTTGGTCTTCATGGCGCATGGATCCTTCTTAGACTCTAGTACTCTTTCCTTTCCCAGTCTCACTCTGGAACAGTAGTCCTGGATCCAGTAACAGTAACTACACCCACAGCCTCACAGTATTGGTGTCAGAGAAGGGAGTGTCCTCAAAGTGAGCTTGTGGACACTGCTGGAGCACTCTGTCTGTCTGGGAGGATGATATGAATTGCTGTGAGTCTGTGAACTACTACTCTAGGTCAGTGATGGAGATTTAGAACTTGGCTATTGGTCATCTGTTAATTTAAAACTGCTGTGTGTCAGTTCCGACTCAAAGGTACACAACAATGATCATTAGTAGAAAGGAGCACAGTGGTGACCCGTGGTGCAATTCTCATGTCCACTGCAGGAAATCCAGGCTTGATTCTGACCCAATACAACTCACACACAGCCACCACTTGTCTGTCGGTGGAGCGGTGCGTGTTCATGTGATGCTGGACAGGTTTCAGCAGAGCTTTTAGACGAACACAGAACAGGAAGGACATGACAGGAAGGCAGGCTTGATGATCTCCTTAGAAAACCAGTTGATGAAGACCTGTGGGATCATGATGGTCCACTACAACCAATTGTCAACATCAGAAGGGTTCTCCAGCTGCTGTGTGAGGAACAGTGTAGCAGAATGGTTAAAAGCATGGACTAGACTGCTTAGTTTCACCATGGAAAAACTGCAATTTTGGACAAGTCACTTAGCTTGCTTGGGTGTCAGATTTCTCTCTCCACTTTTTGGGTGTCAAATTTCTCTCCACTTTTTAGGTGAAAAGTGGAGTAACTAATCTACGCGACTTTGCTTGCAGAAAGTGAAGACGCCTTGAGGAATTTGCTGAAGCAATGAAAGACTGCAGCCTTCAAAGTTGGTTATTTCAACATCAAGAAAATGAGAATTCTCACAAATGGAACAATAGACAACGTAATAGGTTTTTACCTATTAAAAGATTGATGCTGTCGAGGATGTAATTTTTCCTTGGATCTACAATCAATATCTACAGGAGCTGCTGTCAAGGACTTAAAAGACATATTGTGTTGGCTAAACCTGTTTGTCAAGGACCTCTTTAAAGTGCTCAAGAGCAAGGATATTGCTTTAAAGACTATTGTGCATCTGGTCCAGACCATGGCATTTTTAATTGCTTTTTATTAATGTGAGGAATGCTGCGGAAGATCATGCAAAAAAATGGCTAGCATAGTACATAGATAAAGAACTGCCAGGAGTTTAATCTGTATTTAGAAGAGGCCGTGGAGGGGAGCTCTGGTGGCCTAGTGGTAAGGAGCTGCAACTACAATCCCAGAGGTGCACGGTTCAAATCCACCAGATGCTCTGCTGGGGAAGGAGGGACAATCTCCTCCTGTCAAGTCAGATCTGATTTGACGGTACACTCACAAAAAAATAATAAAATTAAACAATTTTTAAAAAAAGAAGAGGCCGTGGAACCAGGTATATCATTGCTGATCCTGACGGAAAAAGTAAAGAATACCAGAAGGATGTCTGTTTATGTTTTATTGACTGTGCAAAGTTATTTGACTGTGTGGATCATAATAGGTTATGCTTAACATTGAGAAGAAAGGGAATCCCAGAGCACTGGTGTTCATGCAAAACCTATATCTAGACCAAAAGGCTATTGTGTGAACAGAGCAAGGGAAAATGTAAAACTAAGAACGGAGTGTGCCAGGGTCGTATTCTCTTTCCATACCTATTCAATCTGTATGCTGAGCAAACTATTCAATAAGCTGGACTCTGTGAAGAAGAATGGGCATCAGGATTGGAGGAGGAGTCACCAGGACTCTCCATTATGCAGATGACACAACCTAGCTTACTGAAAGCAGGGAAGATTTGAAGCACTTGGTGATGAAGATCAAAGAATACAGTCTTCAAAGTGGATTGGATCTCAATGTCAAGAAAACAACAATTCTTACCACTAGATCAATAGGCAACATCATGATAGATGGAGAAAAGATTGAAGTGTCAACAAGTTCCTCTTACTTGTACCCACAATCAACATCAGTCAGGAAATCAGGAGACATATTGCATTGGAAAGGTCTGCAGTCAAGACTTCTCCAAGTTATTGAGGAGCAATGATGTCAGTTTGAGGACTAATGTGTTTCTAATTCAGTCTGTGGTCTTTTGGATCACTTTCTATGCATCTGAGAGCCGGATAATAAATAAGCTGGACAGAAGAAGATTTGATATTTTGAGCTGTCATGTTGGAGAAGAGTATATAAAATCTCATGGACTGCCAAAAAAGCCCCAAACAAATGTGTCTCAGAACAAGAGCAGTCAGGGAGCTTCTTGGAAGCAAAGGAGTTAAAGCTTCACCTCATCTACTTTGGGCATGTTGCTAGAAGAGACTATTCTTTGAAGATGAACATCATGTTTGGAAAGGCAGAGAGCTGGCGAAGAAGAGGAAGATCCTCACCAGGTAGATCGACACAGTGACTGCCGCCATGGGCTCCAGTGTGTCAGGAAGTGTGAGGATGGCACAGGATAGCACAGGGCTCAGATCTGTTGTACACACGGTCACTATGGATCATACTTGACAGCACCTCACAGCAACAAACACATGCATCTGAGGGCGCACTGGTGGTTTATTGGTAAGAAATTACCCTGCCAACTTAAAGGTACACAGTTCAAATCCACCAGCGGCTTGCTCTGTGGGAGGAAGATGAGAAATCTACTCCTGTGGGATTTACTCCCTCTGAAAACCCACTGGAGGGTCAGTAATGTGTTGATACACAACCTAAAAAACTTGACACTATACAACAACAAAATGTGTCTGAAAGTTGGACAACGAATAAGGATGACAGAAGAACAATTGATGTTTTCAAATTGTTGTGTTGGCAAGAGTATTGAACAGAGATCATGGACAGACAAATTTGTCTTCTTTAGAGGCAAGGACGGTGGAAGTTTGTCTCACTCACATGCTTTGGACATTGGGAAAGTAAAGGGTCAGAGAAAGAGAGAATACTTTCAACAAGATGACTTGACACTGTGACCTTAACAATGGCCTTGAGTATGGTGGAGATGTGAGGAGGGAGCAGACTCAGCAAAGGTTCAGATTTGCTGTTTATAGGGTCATCGTGAGTGGTGGTAGACTTGACAGCACCTAATGACATCATCATCATCATCTCAATCTCAGTAAGGTTGGAGTTTCTGGGGCTAAATGTGTTAATACTGGCAAAGCTGCTTCTAGATAGTCTGGCTCGTAGTTTAAAAAAAAAAAAAGCCCAGTAAGCATTAGTTCAATATTATTAGGCTTGTTTGGAGAGATGAAAGGCTAAGGAAAATGTCAGAGTTCAATGTCGAGGTCATTAGGACTGTTGTTGGAGAAGCGGTGGTGGCAGTGTGGTGAAAGGGGGAGAAGTGTACAGCTTAAATACCATATTCCTCTTGAACCGCCTGGCTGGAGGGTCCCTTTAAGACTTACAGACAGGAGAGGCCATGTGATCTTTGTAGAGAGGCTGCTCCTGGGAACAGTAAGGATTTATTTTGCAAGTGTCAGGAAGCCACATCCCTGTGAGAGCTGCAGTATCGACTCAACCTGCTGGGACGTGTGGTTGCCAGGGGTAATGCAATCAGTGTCTTTGGCCTGTTCCTTCTCCCGGTGGCTCCAGATGACTCCATTTCCAGCTGAGGAGTGCCCTGTCACTTTCAGGACTTTCTGTTTTCTTTCCTTGGAGATGAGGAGCCAGGTGGCATAATCTGGTCCAAGGTGGAAGTACTCCCTGATCTGGGAAGAGACGGTGCCTGGTTTATCGCGTGTCCTGGACTTTCCAGCAGTGAAGCAGTTCCAGATTCTGTGAGATTTGAGTAGCACCATAAAGGGAGCTCTGCTCTGATGTGTATCTCGAGGTCCTGCTTCTTTTAGACCCTGAAGCCTTCACTCATGTTTGGTCGCTCCTTTGAGGGCCTTGTCTGGCCTTAGTGTGAGCGTGTGCTGGACACTGTAGAATAAACCATTCAGAGAAGAGAGTTCAGGGAGGGGTGAGGTAATCAGGGAGGTTTTTGAGAGAGGAGGTGTTTGAGTGGTGAACGTTAGGGAAAGTTTTCTGGGAAGGCGGGTCTCTAGGCAGTGTGAATGGTTAACACACTCAGGTGCTTATCCAATTGTTGGAAGCTTGACTTCATCCAGAGGTGCTTTAGAAGAAAGACTTGGCAAACTACTTACCAAAAAATTTGCCAAAAAGATCAAAGCAAAAGAGGACACAGAGAGAACTGAAAGAGCTAACAGCAACAAACGTAAATGCTTCTACATAACCAATCCTTCAACAAAAGTAATAACAATCTATAAGTGGGTACATCATAGACACAGATTGAGCAAAGGGAATGGTATTTACACTTACTTGACTTGTCATAGACAGAGATAGGGATGCTATTGTGTTGCTGTATACCATCAAGTTGGAACCGACTCTTGGCAGGCCCTCTGACTGGCTTTCAGAGGCTAATTGTGTAGGAGAAGATGCCTCATCTTTTTCTCGTGAAGCCTTTGGTAGATTCAAACCATGTACCTTAGGGATTGCAGTGCAGCTTCTTACCTCTAGACCATCAGAGCTCCCTATAGATATAGATAGATAAATGAATAAATAAATAGATAAGGCTATCTATATGCTTGACAGAGGGAATTTCTACGGATATAATTATATGTGCTGCAAATATATCTAATGGTATAATAGAGTATGTCTTAGAGAAAGTAGAACCAGGGTGCTTTTTGAGGCAAGGATGGTGAAACTTCATCTCACATACTTTGGGCATCAGCGCATGTTAGGATGCTGGAGGACCTGGCAATGTTTTGTTCTAGGCGACACTCAACAACAACAGTCAGAGGAACCTCGGAGTAGGTGCACAACAAGCGGTTGCTAAATGAATTAGGTACTCCTGGTGTTGGGGAGTTGATGCAATCATTACTTTCTTTTGTAACTTTGACAAAATTTGTTTTAAGGTCTGGGGGGCGTGGTGGTGGTGTGTGGAAGTGCCACATAAACCATACGGCCTGAGAATGAGGATAGGTTTGGTACCTCAAAGAAACATTAGGGTGCCATTCGTAGAAGTCAGGAGAATGGCTGCTGGAAAGTCGTGCGTGCAGTCATTTCTTCCTGCTCCTCGCACTAAACATTTGCTTCAGTGGTTAATAGCTCTTTCCCCCCAAACCATTCTCATAGGTGAAGTTGCTTGTGTTAATAATTACAACTCGGGCAGTCAACAGTGCATACTAATGGGTCCCGAGTAGATCCAGGACTTGCGTCTCGGCTAAGTGGGGATCTTCAAGTTCACACTATCTTGTTGTTATTCCTGGTGCCATGGAGTCGACTCTGACCCATAGCGAGTCAATGAAGAGCAGATCTGTTCCCTGCTCTGTCCTGTGCCATCCCTGCCGTCTCTGAGATCCTTGAGCCCACTTTTACAGTAACTGAACCGATCCATCTCATTGAGGATCTGGTTCCCTTCCACTGACTTCCCCCACCTTCCCAGGCATGGTGCCTTTTTCTAATAACTGATTGCTCATAGTAACATGATCAAAGTATATGAGACTAAGTTCTAAGTTTCACCATCCTTGCTTCTAAGGAGCACTCTGGCTGAACTTTCTCCAAGATATATTTGGGTGTGGTTTTTTTTTTTTTATAGTTCGTGGGATATTCAGTATTCTTTTCCAACACCACAACTCAAAGGCATTGTTCCTACTTGCCACCCTTAGTCATTGTTCAATTTTCAGCTGCATGGAAAGTGACTGAAAAGGCCATGGTTTGGATAAGGTGGACCTTTGTCTTTAAACTGACTTCATTTCTCCTTCGAACTTTGGAGAGATCCTTGACAGTGTATTTTCCCCAATACAGCTGTCTTTGAATTCTTGACTACTGGTATCAAGGGTGTTAATTGTGGATCAAGTAAGAGATGAAATGATCTCATCTTGAGACAATTTCAAACCTTTCTCCATTTATCATGAAGCTGCCTACTGGCAGTGATGTTGAGATGTAATTTATATTTAAGTCTTTAGTTTTTAATCTTCTGCAGCTAGTGCTTCAGGTCCTCTTCACTTTACACAAGAAAAGCTGTGCCATCTGCATAACTCAGTTGATGATGAGTCTTCTTCTAATCTTGATGCCACATTCTTCCTTATAAAATGCAACTTCTCAGTATTATTTGCTCAGCATACAGATTGAAGAGGCACAGAGAAAGGAACAACCTTAATACACACAGTTTTTTACCTTAAACCATGCAGGGTCCCTTTGCTTTGTTTAGTAACAGCTTCTCATTCTAGGTACAGGTTTTGCAAGAGCGCTATTAAGTGTTCTAGGATTCCTGTTCTCCTCAATGTTATTCATAATTTCTTGTGATAATACTACTCGGGCAAATTTTTCAAAGTTCCTCAGAGACATGGAAGGTGATTCATCAGAAACAGATAACATTCTAGAAAGGGGGAAAGGGAAGATTTATTGAGTGCTCATTTATTAATTCATTTATCAAGCATTCACAGAGAAGCTACCCCAAGTCAAGCTCAGAGCCTGCTTATGGGAAATGTTTGAATCAGCAGCTGCTAAACGCTATGGTATAGCAGGCACTCTCCAAATCTCAGTGACTTCAGACTCTAAGAGTGTATTTATTGCTCATGCCGTGTGACTATTTTAGGTCAGTTGAAGACGACTTATTCATTCTTCCCCTGGGGCCACAGGGATAGAGTGGCTACTCTCTGGAGAGTTGCCATGTTCTGTGCAGAAGGACCAAATGGTGAGGCACAAACTGAGTTAAAAGAGAGTGGGGTGTAGAACACTAAGGGTAGAAAGTAGGTAGGGTTCAGTGGCTAATACCATCGACAAGGAGTTTCACTTGATCTGGCAAACCATCCTCAGAATGGGCCTGATTTCTGCAGTTGGTTCTGAATGTTATTTTTTGATGCTTAGGATTGGAGCAGACTCTTGTTTATGATATAAACGTACAGGAGTTTCTAGTCAACGATATCCAGGCAATCTTCTCCTGCTTGGTGTTTGTGATCCAACTTGGAAAAGCTAAGTAACCAAGGAGAAGTTTTTTTTGTTTTCTTTTGAAGAGATTATTGGAATGTGCACTTAGTTTAGATTTAGGCTCTTAGCATCTTAGTATAATTAAGTGCCAAGTGGTTATTAAACAATACATTTACAGAAATCTGACAACTGTGTAAGAACTCTTCTCTCCTACAGTGAATATTCCCTAGTAAATATACTTGTAATACTCCACTGGCTTTTAATTAACCTGACTCGCCTATAAGCCCATTTATCTTTGAAAGAGATGGTTGTTCCATGTGCAATACATGTCAATAGATAATGAAAATGTTTTCTTACATAATGAACAGAGAGATGTGATCTATGTATTTCAGACTCATATTATTAAAAATGTATTTATGGAGGTTTAACACTTGTTCCTTGGTAGCTATATCACAGTGTGTCTCCTTAATACCCAAATTAAGCAGACAGTGCAGACAGAATGCGCAACATTAGCAAACCTCCTGGGCCATAATTAAATTTTACAAGTGACAAACATTCAATTCTGGTTTGAGATACAAACACAACAATGTGGCTTCCTTTCTTTCGTTCAGAGGTTGGGAGGGCATTCATAGTTTCTTTTCGGATCAGCCTAGATGTGATGTGGCACTGTTTCAAACCAGGAACCTCAAATTGTCCTGAGCAACAGTCTTTTCTAGAAATGACAGTTATAAGGTGTTTTGAGAATCTTAGAGTAAAAGACAATGTGGAATTGCCTTGGTAAGAGGAAGCTTATCAAGAACTAGCAACTAATTACTATGTACTTCCACGCTTGGGAGTACTTTGGCGGCCTCAAAGCCCTCAAAGAGAAGCTGTCCTATCTGCTTGTAAGAGGCAACCATGGAAAAGCGGCTCCTTTCTGCTTCTGTGGGGTTGCTCCTCCCCACTCACACCTGGAGAAGCTTCGCACTCGCTCCCTGTCTGTCTTTCTCACCCCTGAAGCAGTTGCTGTGGAGTTTACTCTGACTCACGTGTGTTAGAGTGAGACTTCATAAGGTTATCAGTGACTGACTTTGGTGGAAATAATTGCCAGACTTTTCTTCCAAGATGCTTCTGGGTGATGCAGTACCTCTAAGCTATTGGTTATCAGCCAAGTGTATTAATTATTTTGCACCACCTTGAGGCTCTCATTGTTAAAACCTGACAAAAAACCTTATGCTACCGTCTCTTCTTTTTGAAGATTCTTCATTACCTTGAAGGTCTGAACTTGGCTTTCATGGACTTGAGAGACAAAGCAAGGACAAAGGTCATTCTAAGGGTCTAAGTAGATCAACGTAGGGTAAAAAAGCCAATTCATCAGAGTTGAGAAAACACTGCAATTTATATGATTATTCACTTTTGAATTCCTATTTATTTTAAATTCCTATTTCTGTGTATATTTTATCTTGCTCAAAATATCTGCACAGCATATTTGCAGCCTTTATGAATAAATGCATACATTTATTTGGCGGTGGAAGTTCAGGGTCATTTTTTTAGGTATAAATTTTTTTTAACTGATAAGAGTTTTTAATTAAAACAGGTTGAAAATCACTGTTCAAAGGGCGAGACAGTGCTGAAAATTAGAATAGTTGTCTTCTCCTGAGGCAGATTTAATGGAAGAAATAAGAAAGATTTTTGAAGACTCTAATGAGAATTCTTAAGGATGTTAAAAAAAGACTGTGCAAACAAAAGACGGCAGATTGCTGGCTTTCCTGTTTTGCTGGAGAACAGCCGATCCTCGCCTGCAGCACCATTTATATTGCTTGAGTTTCCTATAAGGGTCACTGCCCACCCAGGGCTTCTGTCCAGTGTGGCCACAGGGAGTGAATGATGTTTTCATCAACGCTAAAGGGAGTAGCACTGTACATGTCCTTGGCAGTCATGATCCCTGCTAATATAATGAGGAGAATCTTCTTTTTAAGTTGTGCCAGCTTGAAAACGACAGATGAATTGTGGGTAGAAAGAGGAAGGAAATGGGAGAGAAGGAGATAGAGAAGCAGAAAAGCAGGGATCCTGAGGTTAAGAAAGTAGAGGGGACAGTGTTATCAAAGCAGAGATTGAGAGGGTCACAGGTGGCTGAACAAGGAGGCAGAATGCCGAAAGAGGGAAACCAAGAGATAAACTCAACTCTGATAAGAATATTAGAGAATATTGCCTAATACACTGTTGGAAGATAACACAGTAATGACAGCAATGAACTTAAATATACTAACGATCATGAAGATAGCATTGTTGAGGGAAGGGGCTTGCAACTCCCCTGCAGGAAATTTCCTCCACTTGAGGATCCTGGCTGCCACAGCTGCACCCCACTGACCAAAGAGGACAATAGAATTTAAGAAAGGGAGCTGCAATCAAGTGAGAGACTCGCTTCCACAGCTGGCCGACTAAAAAGGGAGGGAGCTGCCTACAAAATCTACTGGGAAAATAGTGCTTAAGTTGGGGACTCTGGTTGCAAGTAACTCTTACAGAATTGAAGAGAGTAACAGACTTTAGGAGAGGGGCTTGTAATAAGGCAAAATTCCTGCAGGGCTAGGATCTGAAAGACTTTAAGAAAGGCAAACTTTCCTATTGCACAGGCTCATATTTTTTTTTAAATCAATAGTATAATAAAGGTAAAGAACTATCAACAACCTATGCAGACACAATAGGAATGATCTCACACATACCAAGAAAACGTCACATAATGTCAAGAAAGCAGCAGGCAGCTTTAAACAGCCTGAAAAAACAAATTAAACCTTCTAAAAAGAAAGTAGAGCATGGTGAAGACCCAATGAATTCCCCAGAGTCAGAGGCAGAAGAAACATTGATACAGAGCATATGAGTAACTACTGAAAAAGGTGCAAATTATGGAGGGAAAAAAAAAATGGAAGACAGAAAGAAATAAAGTGAATGCCCCAAAGATGGAACCAGAAGAAATATATTGATGTGGAGTTACATGAACAGCTATGGAAGATGGTGCAAATGATGGAAGAAAGTATAGAAGCCATTAATAAAGTGAACACTCCAGAGAAAGGGAGCCAGAAGAAATATATTGACATGGAAGAATGTGAACGACTACCAAAACCCTGCAAAATATCAAAGAAAGGATTGAGACTACAGATAAAGGGGTACAAGAACTTAAAATATTATCACAAGACAGAGAGGGTACAGCCAACACAGTACAAGAAAAAATAATTCATGAAAATGTAATACAGAATATTAAGACTGAAATTACAGAAGTTTCCAACATCCTGGAGGGACAAAAAAACCCCAAACAGAATAGAAGAGATGGAACAGAGTCAGTGAACTGGAAGACAAGAACCTCAAAGGGAACATACAAGAAGAAAAGTCAGAGAGGAGATGGAAGAAAAAGAAGGTGGTTAAGTAGTTACTATATGCAGGTACTATGATTTTATGATAGTGTACACAGAAAACCCCAAGGACTCAAAAAATATTCTGTTACACCTAGTAGACCAATTTAGTAGAGTGGCAGGACACAATATCTCTACACAAAAATCAGTGGAATGCCTTTATAGTAACAAAGAAAACATAGAGAAAGAAATGGAAAAAGCAATACCATTTATAACAGACAACCACAAATTGAGATACTTGGGAATAAATTTAACTAGAGACACAAAAGACCTTTTATAAAGAAAACTACAAAACACTACTATGAGAAACAGTGTTGTACTGTGTGTACTGTAGAGTTGGAAGTGACCTAGAGTTGACCCTCCAATGGGATTTCAGGAGCAGTTAATCTCAGGGGAAGAGATTGCCCATCTTCTCCTGAAGAGCAGCTGGTGGTCTCACACCTTGTGCCTTCAGGATTACAGTGCAGCTTCTTGCCACTAGGTCACGAGAGCTCCTTGGGAGAAACAATAAGAGATATCAATAAATGGAAAACTATTCCCTGCTTATGGATAAGAAGACTCAGTATAGTGAAAATGACAGTTCTACCAAAAGCAATTCACATGTTTAATGCAATCCCAATATAGATAACATTCATTTTTCAAAGAGTTAGACAAGGCAATTGGTAAGTTTATTTGGAGAGGAAAAAGACCTGAAACAAGCAAAGCACTTTCAAAGAGCAAAAATGAAGTGGGAAGTGTTCCCTGATCTCAAAACCTACATAGAGCACAGCTGTAATACCAAAACAGCATGGTATGGTACAATGAAAGACATATAAACCAATGGAATAGAAATGAGAGCCTAGAAAGTAACTCATCTACTTATGGGCAACTGACATTCAACAAGGAAACAAAACCTAGCAAATGGAGAAATGATATTTTTTTTCTACAATTGGTGCTAGCAAAACTGAACTTCTATCTGTAGAAAACTGATTTTCACACCATACACAAAAATCAACTCAAGGTAGATCAGAGACCGAAGGGTAAAGCCCCCAAACCATAAAGATCATAAGAGACAAATTAGACCAAAGTTAAAAGCCTAAGCTATGGAAGCTCTGGTGGCCTAGTGGCAGGAAGCTGAGCTACAATACCAAAGGCACATGGTTCAAGGCCACTAGCAACTCCGCAGGAGAAGGATGGACAGTCTCCTCTTGTGCAATTAACCACCTCTGGAAACCTGCTGGAGGGTCAGCTATGGGTTGGTTCTGACTTTATGGTACACAACAACTTGGTATGGCTGACGCAACCAGGAAAGGAAAATGTCCCTGCGATCATGGAAGGGGCCTTTTAAAGATTAAGTCCCTTTTTGCATAAACACTTTTTACCACCACCCCCCCCAATAAGGTGAAAAGAAAACCTACTGACTTGGAAAAACTTTTTAACAATGCCATCTCAGACAAGGGCCTCATAACAAAAGTTTACAGAATATTCCTGGGTCTCCACAAGGAAATGACTGAGAACCCAATTACAAAATGGGCAAAAGACATGGAAAGACTTTTCACAGAGGAAGACATCGGGATAGTCAGCAGACATATAAAAAAAATGCTAAAAATCTCCGGTAATAAGAGAGATGCAACTTGAAAGCATAGTGATATATCATCTCACTACAGTAAAAGTGGCAAAATTTAACAAGACAGTAAGCAATAAATATTAGAGAGGATGTGGAGAGATTAGAACTCTCATATACTGTTGGTGGGATTGTAAAATGGTACAACCACCTTGGAAAGCAGTTTGGCATTCTTTCAAAAAGCTGTACACATATATTTCATTTCATATGACCCAGCTATTCTACTGCTAAGAATATATTTCAAGGAAATTAGAACTGAGACACAATTGGAGATGTGTACACCAATGTTCTATTGATACATGGAAACAATCTAAATACCCAGTAACAAACAATTGGATTGAGAAATTGTGGTACATTCATACAACGGAATACTGTGCAGCACCCAGGAACAACCTTTTTTTAAAAAAAAATACTTCATAACGTGGAGTAATTCATACCTTTTCAACATATATGCAGAACAGATTATCCAGGAGGCTGTATGAGGAGAAGTGTGGCATCAGGATTTGAGGAAGATTCATCAACAATCTGCGTTATGCAGATGACACAACCCCGCTTGCTGAAACTGAGGAGGACCTCAGGCTCTTGCGGCAGAAGGTCAAGGACTGCAGTCTTCAATTTGGATTGAAGTTCAACATCAAGAAAACAGACATTCTCATCACTGGGCCAATTGGCAGCATCAGTATGGATGGTGAAGAGAATGAGATTGTTAACAGTTTTAATTTACAGTAACAGTTTTCATTTAGTTTTTCCACAATCAACACTCTTGGTACCAGCAGCCAGGAAATCAAGAGATGAATTACACTGGGAAAGTCAGCTGTCAGGAACTCTCCAGAGTACTGAAGAGCAGCGATGTCAGTCTGGAGACTAAGATGCACCTGATCCAGGACATAGTCTCTGCAACTGCTTGCTATGTGTCAGAGAGCTGGACAATGACTAGGGATGATTGAAAGAGAATTGATGCCTTTGAGCGGTGGTGCTGGAGAAGAGTGTTGACTATGTCATGACCTGCTAGGAGAACAAACAGGCTCATCATGGAGAGGGTGAAACCGGGCTACTGCTAGGAGGCAAGGATTCTGAAGCCTCATGTGACATACTTTGGACATGTTGCAAGGAGGGACCGGTCCTTGGAGAGAGACGTTGTGCTTGGGAGGGTGGAAGGACATTGCAGGAGAGGAAGACCCTGGGTGAGATGGATTTGTTCAGTAGCTGGGGTAGGTATGTCAGAGACAGTGAGGTTGGGACAGGATGGAGCAAGGTTTAGGGCTCTTGTACATAGGGTCACTATGAGTCTCAAGTGACTCCACAGCACATAACAACAACAGCCCCTCCTCACCAAAGTATGTGAGGTGAAGTTGCACCTTCCTTGCCTCTAAGGAGCATCTTCATTACACTTGCTCTAAGACAGACCTATTTGGTCTTTAGACAGTCATGGGATTTTCCGAATTCTTCTCTAATACTATAATTAAAAGGCATCAATTCTTCTGTTATCTTTATATAATTTATATTCAACTTCCAGATGCATGGGAAGCAATTGAAAACATCGTGAAGATAGCATAGGAATGGAAAAGACTTCATTGTTTGTTTTGTTTTGTTTTTACTTTCTGTGACTCAGAGCCAACTCCAGAATAGCTAACAACAGCAATAAAAATTGTACACTAACTTGGGAACTTTGTCATATTTTGTTATGGGCTTTGCTGATATATAATCCTAATCTGTACGTTTCTATCCAGCCACTTTTGGCATTGTAGATTGCATATTGGGCTAGGCTTTTGGACCCAGGGAAGGATATATATAGTGTTGGGGGTCAAGCTTGATTCTAATCTTCAGGCTGTTGAATGGGAAGCTCTGTAGAATAGGAATGTAGATCATTAAATTGCTGCTATGGGTGTCCTAGTCTTCTTCCCTTGGAAAGCTGAGTACAGAGCCCCCATCTGAACAGATGCTCTCTCTGTCTTGGTAACTGCTGCCTTGAATCCATGAGAGAGGAGAGGGAGTGAGAGAATGGGCTCTGGAATGCCTTCCCTTTTTCCCTCCCTGTTACCATAGTATCTTGTTGCCTTGGTAACCAGTGGCCAAGGAAAGGACATTAGGCAAGTACAGGATTGTGACGAAGCTCTCTAAAGAGAGATGTCAGCAAGGACCTTGTCTCTTTTTAAAGAACACTCATTTGAAAGGATGCTTAAGAATGGGATGGTTGAGGGTGGTTCTCTGTGAAGCTGGAATTTATAAATTTTATCTCACAAAACAGAAATGAGGCACTTAAAAAAACAACAACTCTGAAGGAATCAAAGCCAGAGAGACCTTAACCAGCTCTGCACATCGCTGGAGACCCGGAAGAGTGGGAAGAGAGTGATGTTAATTAAGAGACGATTTCTGCAAATGTTCAATTTAACTGCATCCAGCTTGGCTAGCTAGGTAACTCTGGCTCCTTTTCCCCTGGTAGCATATTCACCTTTGGGGACTATAGGGACACATGCCAGTTCCGTTGTGGGATTCTGGCAGTAGCCTGTAACTCTCCAAAGGGCCAGAAATCTCTCCAGAGAGCCCAGTGTGGATATTTTTTTCCAGCTAAATGAAGAGGAGGACAGAGGTCCTCTGCTGTTGGTCTCTTAAGAGTCAATCAAGGTATCACTCACTTGAGTTTGTGTAAGCTCCTCGGTCCAGGCTACATGCTCTTCCCCTTGAAAAAAATCTACCACCATGTTGTTGGGTTGTTTGGTTTTTTAAAAAATCTTCATCAAGATTTTGTTTACATGTAATATTAGTGATGTTGTTTGATAATTTCCATATTCTACTGTACCACCTTTTATGGGAAATGGGAATAAATATGAATGTCTTCACTCAGTTGGTGAGGTAACTGTGGTATAGCTTGGTGAGCACACCCGGGACTGCATTTGGACGTAATAAGTCAATTGGTATTCCATCAATTTCTGGGGCTTTCTTGTTTGCCAATGTCTTCAGTGAATCTTGAATGTCTTCAGTGAATCTTGAACTCCTTCCTTTATTACCATTTATTCTTGCTTCAAACTAGTTATTGAGACTATTTTTTAATTCAGATGGGATAGACCAAGTTCATATTTTAGTTCTTGTGAATTTGTTTCAGTTTTCTGCAACTTCAATTTGCACTTAACACATGGTGGTCTATTCTACAGTCAGCACCTGACCTGGTTTTGACAGCTGAGATTGAGTTTCTCCAATGATTCAAGCTGTATTTGGAAGAGGCTACGTTACCAGGGATATCATTGCTGATGGTAAGATGGATTGAGGCTGAAAGCAGAGAATATCAGAATTATGTCTATCTGTGTTTTAATGACTAGGCAAAGGTGTTGCTGTGATTGTGAGGATCACATCAAATTATGACTAACATTGAGAAGAATGGGAATCCCAGAACATTTAATTGTGATCATGCAAAACCCATATTCAGACCAAGATGATTTTTTGTCTGAACATAGCAAGGGGACACTGTATAGTTTAAAATAAAGAGAGACATGTGTCAGGGCTGTATCCTTTCTCTATTTTCATCCTGTTTGCACTATGAAGATGACAAAACCTTGCCTGTTGAAAGTAAGAAGGACTTTAAAAAAACTTGCAGAAGTTCAAAGTCTATAACCTTTAATTTGGATTACATCTCAACGTCAAGAGAACAAAAATTCTCACCATTGGGTCAATAGACAACATCATGAAAGATGGAGAAAAGATTGAAATTGTCAATTGTCAATTATTTCATCTTTTTTTTGGTCCACAATCAACAGTTTTGTTACTTGGTACCAGTGGGAAAAATCAAGATATGTTCCATTGGGAAAATCTAATTTCAAAGACTTCTCCAAAGAGCTAAATAGAAATGATGTGAGTTTAAAGACTAAGGTGCACCTGATCCAAGCCATGGTCTTTTCAGGTACTTGTTATACATTTGAAGATTGAACAATTAAGGATGACAGGAAAAAAATTACTACCTTTGAATTGTGGTGTTGGAGAAGAGTTCTGAATTTTCCATGGAGTGCCAAAAGAACAAATAAATATGTCTTGGAGAAAGTAAAACAGAGAGCTCCTTGAAAGCCAGGAAATTTCATCTCGTATACTTTGAGCATGTTGTTAGAATGAGCCAGTCCTTGGAAAAAGACATCATTCTTGGAAAGGTGGAGGATTAGTGTAAGAGAAGAAGACCCTCAACAAAATTGACTAATAGTGACTGTAACAACGGGGTTAGTATATTGGAGCTGGTGAGGATGGCATAGGAGAGAACAAAGTTTAAATACATTGTTTGTAGAGTTGCTATGAGTTGTACTCAACTAATTGTACATAGCAACAAAAATCATTGTTTTTATATGTTGTTTACAATTCTAACCCCACTAAGCTATCTCCTCTTTTAAACTGTATGCTTTTTCTCTTCCTTTCCTCCCTCCCTCTCTCTCTCTCTCTCCCTCCCTCCCTCCCTCCCTCCTTTCCTTCCTTCCTGTTGGTGTCTTATTTTGAATGTAGGAGTCATGTGACACATGAAAATGGTTAAAAAAATAGGTCTGTTTCTCAATCCATTTGTTTCTTCATGAACATTTGGGCTGTTTCCATGTTCTTGCTATTGTGAATAACACTGTTATGAACATTGGTGTACAAATCTCTGAAACTGTAGTACATTAACATGATGGAATACTACGCAACACTCAGGAGCAATGATTTTTTTCTTAAATTGCATAACATGAAAGAGGCTAGAGAACATTATAATTAATGAGTTAACTCAGTCTGGTAAGGAGAAATCCTGCATAAGACCATTATTTTAAAAATAGAAGGATAACTAGTAAAATGTGTATACATGTCCAAAGAGGGAAGGGGAGGAGGTAGGTGATCTGAAGGTGGGGAAGGGGGTCAAAATCAGTGAGATGACAGAGTTTGTTAGGCAGAGGGAGGGAGAAGAAGGATTAATGAAAGATCTAGTGGGGATCTGAAAAGATGGGGGATCAGTGAGCATAGATCATTGGTGATTAATTTTATAAGCCATGACATAAAAAATCATTACATGAAACAAAATACAATGTAAATGAAAGACTGTATAAAACAAAATAAAAAAACAACTACAAACCATCTAGCACGATGGGGGAAAATTGGGTCAGTATAAAAATATAAACACTAAAGTCTTTTTCTGTATTGTGTGTTGTTGAGTCAATTTTTGACTCCTAAGAACCTCATGTGACAGAGTAAAAGGGCCTCAGGGTGTTTTTCAGGCCGTAAATTAAACTGGAACTGTAAATTTGATCATGTCTTTTCTCCTGAAAAGTCACTGAATGAGCCCAGTATTCACATACATACGGAACATTTGAAAATACCATCCATGGCTTAGGTCAGGTACACCGTGGGTTTTAAATGGATATTCTTGCGCCACTTTAAAGAAGTCCTTTGCAGTATCTCTTCCCAGTTTAATATCTTGTGTGATTTGTTGACTGCTACTTCCATGTGTATTAATTATGAATCTAAGTGTTACAAAATCCTTGACAACTTCAGTCTTTTCTCTATCTTCCATGACTTCTGCTTATTGGTCCAAGTGTGAGGACATTAGTATTTTTATGTTGAGTGCAACCCATACTGAAGACTATAGTCTTTGAGCATCATTGAAATGCTTCAAGTCTTCATTGTCTGCAAGTAAGTTAGTGTCATCTGCAATGTTGCAAATTCTTAATGATTTTTCTCTAAGTTTTGATGCTATATTCTTCTTTATACATGGTTTAGATTGTTTTATTTTATGTTCTCAGAATACAGTTTAAGAATGATAAAGGTTACTTTCCTGATACACATTGTTTATGATTTTAAAACACATAATATTGCTTTGTTCTGTATGAATGTTTTTAAATTTATGTACATATGGTCATAAATATAATTAAGTATTCTGAAACTCCTGTTCTTCACAGAACTATCCATAATTGTCATGATCCACACAAATGAATACCTTTGCACAGTCAGTTAAACACAGAAAAGTGTTTAGGATATTCCTTGCATTCAGACAAGAAACGTCTGTTGTTATCAATGATTTGCCTTATTCCCTTTTTATACTCTTCTGGATCCAGCTTGGATTTCTGGTGGTTCCTTGTTGACATACTTCTGCAAGCAATTTTTAAATATTCTTCAGCAAGATTTTACTTGCGAGTGACATTAATGATATAGTTTTATAATTTTAACATTTTTCTGCATCACTTTTAAAAATGAGCTTACATATGGTTAGGGAGCCATTTTCTAAACATCTTGGCATAAATGAATGAGCACCTCCAGTGTTGTATCAGTTTGCCGAAACATTTCAATTGATATACTGTCTATTCTGGATATCTTGGGTTTTTTTTTTACCAATACCTACAGAATAATTTAGACTTCTTCTTTCATTATTGCTATTCTTTAGCTTCTGCGATGTTTCTGCACATCGACAGGTTCTTATTGGTATAGTGACTCTGTGTATTCTTTCCATCTTCTTTTGAGACTTCCTGAGCCATTCAATATTTTTTTATTAATTTCAATAAACATTTACAGAGATTTTGGATTTCCATTCAGTATTTTGCATGCATAATCTTTCACTCAACCCCACATCAGAAAACACACCTTTGCAGAACCTGGCCTCTCCACTCATCTTCCCAGCCTGGAAATAGTGCTAGACTGGCAGCCGCAAGCCTTTTTAAATACGAGGACAAATCCAAGCAGCTCACACCCTGTTATGAGCAAAGCCACACCTAGTCTAAGTGTGAGCTGATGGGATTTGATCTTGTATTTAAAAATGCTTGTGGCTGCCAGTCTGGGGCTATTTCCAAGCTGGGAAGATCAGTAGAGCAGCTGGGTTCTGCAAAGGTGTGTTTTCTGGTTTGGGGTTGAGACTAGGGTGTGGCTTTGCATGCTATAGGGTGTGAGCTAATTGGATTTGTCCTCATATTTAAAAAGGTTTTTGGGCCTTTGGGTCTGGTTTTTGTGAATCTCTCAAATAAAACAGGCTTGGAAGCAGTAGTAGCATTACTTAAAAAAATTGGCTTGGCTCTGGAAACTATGAACTTGGAGAAATGATGTAAGTTTTGTTTTCAAGACTTTCATTTATCCCGGAACATTTAATCGTGCTAATGTGAAGCCTATACTTGGACCAAGAGGCAATAGTCAGAACAGAGCAGGGTAACACTGCATGGTTCAAAATTGGGAAGGGTGTACGCCAGGGATGTGTGCTGTCTCCATACTTTTTCAACCTGTATGCAGAGCAGATTATTAGGGAGGCTGGGCTCTATGAGGAGAATTGTGGCATCAGGATTGGTGGAAGATCTATTAACAATCTGTGTTATGCAGATGACACAACTCTGCTTGCTGAAACTGAGGAGGACCTCATGCACTTGCTGCAGAGGGTCAAGGACTGCAACCTTCAGTATGGACTGAGGCTCAATGTCAAGAAGACAAAGATTCTCACCACTGGACCAATAGGTAGCATCAGGATGGATGGCGAAGAGATTGAGATTGTTCACAGCTTCAGTTTGCTTGGCTCCACGGTCAACACTCTTGGCACCAGCAGTCAGGAAATAAAAAAACGTATTGTGATGGGAAAGTCTGCTGTTAGGGACCTCTCTAAAGTACTTAAGAGCAATGGTGTCTCTCTGGAGACTAAGGTGCTCCTGATACAGGCCATGGTCTTTGCAGTCAGAGAGTTATGCATCAGAGAGTTGGACAATGACTAGGGAGGACAGAAGGAGAATTGATGCCTTTGAGCTGTGGTGCTGGAGAAGAGTATTGAATGTCCTGGCAGGAGCTACAGGAGGCCTGACCTCAACTTGGGGTCACCTTCCTTAGGAGTTCAAAGGAGACAAGTAAGATGGGACAGGCTCTGTGTTCCAATTTGTGCAACAGCTGAGCAGAGAAGAAACATAGGCCAGATAGGAGAACTCACTGAAAATGGGTGTCTGTCGTTGTATGGGTCCCTGTACTCACAGGGACTTCCAGATCTAGCATTAGGGGCAGAGATTCTTAGAAGCAGTGAACTCAGGTAGTGAAGCCCCTGACCACAGCCTCTATGTCTGACTGTTAAGGTTTCAACCGTATTTCCTTTGTAGTTAATGTCAAGGTTTAGAACATAGACTCTGGATTAGAACGTAAAGTTCAAAGCCTCATCCATTGTTTACTGGCCATGAGACTTTTGGATTAGATATGGCATCTCTTCCTTCCTTAGTTTCCTCATCTGTAAAAAGGAGGTAATGGTAGTGTATAATTCATAGTCTTGTTGTGGAGATTAAAAGTCTGTATACATAAGCTACCACTTGCCTGTCAATTTGCCATATTGTAGAGGCTTATCTTTTACTATGTTACTAGAAGTTGTGTCGCTGGAATTTCAAATACCAGATTTGAATACCACATTTCAAACCATCTTATGGAGACCAATTTTAGCAGAGATTCCAGCCCAAGATAGACTAGGAAGAAAGGCCTGGCAGTCTACTTTTAGAAATCAACCAATTAGAAACTGTCTGGATCACAATAGACAATAGTCCAACTTTCTTGCTTCGAACACAACATCAGGAGAAGTCAGTCATTAGAGTAAGACACCAGGTTTGCTTAAATAGAGGACCACTGAGGGTAGTAAGGGAGTTCCTTGGTGAGATGAACTGGCATAATAGTCCTGACAATGAACTTGATCATGAAGGTGATGCAGGACCAGTCAATGTTTCATACAGTATGTGAAACAACCATGAGTTTGAGTCCACTCAACAGCGTCTCTCTCTTTCCCCCTCTATTATTTTCTATATAAAGCTCTCAAGGCTGTGTCTGATGTGACTTCAGTAATGTTGGACTGCTTTAATGCTGTCAATGAACTGAAGAACCAAAGCATCTTTATGCTGTCTAATATATGCTAGGATTAATTCTGGGTGCCGAGAGGCCAGCAGTGAGCAAAATGGAAAGAGATTTCCTACTGTGGAGTTTTCATTCTAGTGAGGGGAAATAGAATTAAACAAAAAAAAAAAAAGAAAGAAATGAAAAGACAAGAAAATATCAGATACATGTTGTGATAGAGAGTGACTAACATATAGCTGACCTTCTAGCAAATTTTCAGAGGGAGTAAATTGCATGAGAGGAGATAGCCTATCTTTCTCCCATGGAGTAGCCGGTAAACGTCAACCTTTGGATTGGCAGTGCAACTTCTTAGCACCAAGCCACCAGAGCTAGGAGCCATGCAAAATTCTGGAGGCAGAGCCATGGGCTATAGATGCAGCGGTTCTGTAGTGAAAACCACTATACTCTGAAGAGCAAACAGGGCATGGTTTAGAGGCTGGAGTGTGTGATCAAGGAAGAGCTGACAGTAAGAGACAGGGTCAGGGATGTCAATTCCTGTAGGCTCAAGCGAGGGATTCAGACTTGCCACTTAGGCTTACCAATTAGGGAGCACTCGTGGCTTCTTGTTGTTGTTATGTGCTGTCAAGTCGCTTGCGACTCATAGCGACCCTATGAACAACAGCCCTAAACTCTGCTCTGTCCTGTGCCAATCACACTGTCTCTGACACTCCCATCCCAATTATCCCAGTCACTGAATCAATCCACCTCATAAAGGGTCTTCGCCTCCTGCGCTGCCCCTCCACCCTCCCAAGCATGATGTCCTTCTCCAAGGACCAGTCTCTCCTCACAACATGTCCAAAGTATGTTAGACGGAGCCTCAGAATCCTTGCCTCCAAGGAGCCACCCGGTTTAACCCTTTCCAGGACGAATCTGTTTGTTTTCCTAGCAGTCCATGGTATTCTCAATACTCTTCTCCAGCACAACAGCTCAAAGGCATCAATTCTCCTTCTATCCTCCTTGGTCATTGACCAACTCTCTGATGCATAACAAGTGATTGTGAAGACCATAGCCTGTATCAGACGCACCTTAGTCTCCAGAGAGACACCATTGCTCTTCAGCACTTTGGAGAGGTCCCTAACAGCAGACTTTCCCATGGCAATGTGCCTTTTAATTTCCTGGCTGCTGGTGCCAAGACTGTTGACTGTGGAGTCAAGCAAACTAAAGCTGTGTACAATCTCAATCTCTTCACCATCCATCCTGTTGCTGCCAATTCTTCCAGTGGTGAGAATCTTTGTCTTCTTGACATTGAGCCTCAGTCCATATTGTAGGCTGCAGTCGTGGCTTAGTGGTAAGGAATTGTATTGTCAATCCAAAGGTATGTGTTTTGAATCCACTAGCTGCTCCATTTGAGAAAGATGAGCCATCAACTTCCGTGTGATTGACAGCCTCTGAAAACCAGCTGGAGGGTCAGCTCTGAGTCAGATCCAACTTGACAGTACACAACAACAACGGCACAGATCAACTAGGAGTTCTCAAGTGAAGATGCACATGGTTATATACTTAGCTACGAAATAAAAGTTTGATAATTTGAATCTTCTAAGAAGGCATCTTATAAAAAAAGACCTAGAAATCTATTTTTAACTTAAAAAAAAATCTACTGTAGACCCTGTGGAACACAATTATACTCTAACACGCAGCTATATTCTTTACAAGGCTCCCTGGAAAAGAGATCCCTAAGCCAACTCTAGTTCTAGCTATTCTTCTGGGAGAAAACAGACACTCTAGTATAAAATCAGAAGAGAATATGACAGCAGTGAACTTACAGAGCTGAGCGCTCTCTCTCTCTCTATCCCCCATCTTTCTCTCTCTCCCCCATCTCTCTCTCCCTCCATCTTTCTCTTTCTCCCCATTTCTCTCTCTCTCCCCATCTCTCTCTCTCTCTCACACACACACACACACACACGCACACGCACACACACAAACATAGCTTTAATACCTGTGATCCTAGAGAAAGATAAGTTCCTGGTTGAACGTCACCGCCTGACCTTTAAATGTCTGAGGTAAATAGCACTGAGCTGGGAGCAGGAGAGGGAACCCTCAGCTGGAATTTCACTGTTCTGAAGAGTGTACCTCCACTCCTGACCTGATTTCAGGATGCCCAGAAAACCTTCCTCTGCAGCAACTAATCAGCAAATTAACTAACCAGCACTTACTGAGCACCTGCTGGGTGTTGGTGACATGAGGCCTGATGTAGTCTCCAGAGAGCTAGAGTCAACTAAGAAAGGGAACAGCTCAGAGCACAATTACCAACCATTAGTGGGGTGGTTGAGAGCTTGGCTCTAGACCAAGGAAGCCTTGCGTCGGAATCCCAGCTTCACCACTATGATGTCAAAGGTTTATTGTTCCTAAGGGCTTTCTCATTCGTGGATTAACTTGAACTTTGCCACATGGATGGGGGGTGGGGACCCACAATAGGGTGTGTTAGCCTATCCCCAAGGGGACTGGCGAGTCTCCTCACTACATTGAGTAGACTCAGCGGCAGAAATTGAAAATCTCACCACCAGCAAATGAGGAGCAGAGAAGGCAGTTTGAGACCTTTGGGACCAGAGATTTCTTGTGTCAGCCTGGCCTACAGGGGAACAGCAGGAACTTCAGCAGAGAACCAGAGACCATGTGAGACAAAGCTGATATGGGACTGTGACCCTGTGGGACTAGAACCAGAAGCCTTTGCCCAAGTTTGCTGGAGAACTTGGTGGGGAGACAGCACAGTTGGCAGGGATAAGAGAGCTTTGTAATATTGGCCTAAAGCAATAAGACAAAAGGCTAAAGGGCCTGTGTATATCAGAAGCTGTTGCAGTTGGTGTTGGAATTAGAAGTAGGTGCAAGAGAGGAGGCGATATGTGTGACCTCATGAGAAATGATTTTGTGTTGATGCTGTTGGTAGATGCAATTCCCTGTTGTGGAATCAGTAGAGGTCGGATAGGGCCACCCCATTCTGCCTATGTCATCTAGTAGAATGTTGAAATGATCAAATATCACCAATGTCACATGTAAGCCAAAAATTGCTGACAATCATCCAAAGCCAGCTAGGACAGTACATTGACAGATTATTGCCAGAAATTCAAGCTGGTTTTAGAAAAGGCCATGGTCCAACAGACATATGAAGAAATGCTCCAAATCACTGGCAATAAGAGAGAAACAAGTAAAAACCACAATGAGATACTATCTCATTCCAGTGGCAGTGGCAAAGTTTAACAAGACAGCAAGTAGTAAATACTGGAGAGGGTGTGGCGAGATAGGAACCTGTATACTTTGTTGGTGGGATTATAAAATGGTACAACTATTCTGGAAGATAGTTTGGCACTTCCTCAAAAAGCCTGTTATGTTACGGAAGTGGATGCCCAATCCTTCAGTGAGACTGGCTCAGGACAAGACAGGCTTCAGAGCTATTGTACATAGTGTCGCTATGAATCACAGGTGACTCAATGGCATGTAACAATACCACCACTACGATATGCTAGGATCACTGGCATTCATTGCGTTCTTAAGGGTCTGTTATTTCAGAAGTGATAGTCAGTCTGGTTTCTGAGTCTGTCTTAATCTGAAAACTCAGCTGAAACTTGTTCCTCTTGGGTGACCTTGCTGGTATTGAAAATACTGGAGGCATAGCTTTCAGCATCACAGCAACACACAAGCCACTACAGTATGGCAGACTGACAGATGACTGGTCAGTTGTAGTTTATTTCCCAGAAACATTAACTGTGCACCTACTGCATGCCCAGCACTGCCCAGTGTGAAAACAGAGACTCTGCTTTCAATTCTGTGCCTATGGAGAGTGAGGGACCCAGAGGAACAGCTGAGATGCCTATAATAAATGCTATAATTGCAGGACAAAGGGGACAGGGATCACAAAGGAAGTTGTTTGCCTAAGGGAGTCAAAGGAATTTCAACAGCCTTCAGAACACTTTGAAAAGGAGGACTCAAAATGCTTTTGTAAAGGCCTTTAAAGAAATCTAAGAGTATTGAATTATTTAACTAGTAAGGCTGCTGGTGTCTTGTTGGATATTTGAAAAGTAACTTTGATGGAGATATTCTTCCTCTTGCCCATCTGGAAGAATTCTCAGATTCCCAGAGACTCCAATTGCTCATTACTGCCATTCCCCTTTGCCTACACTGCTCCATGTGGAACCATCCTAAGAGGAGAGATTTCACCCCTTTACATATGGAAAGAAACTCCCTCTACTCCTTAAGAGTATCAGGAGTTTAATAGTCTTAAATTACTCCTCCAGAGTGTTAATTCTAATGAGACAGGGAATTAGGCTCGACATCAAGAAAACAAAGATTCTCACCACTGGGCCAACTGGCAGCACCATGATATATGGAGAAGAGATTGAAATTGTTAACACTTTTCAGCTTACTTGGCTCCATAATCAACACTCTTGGCACCAGCAGTCAGGAAATCAAAAGGTGAATTGCATTGGGAAAATCTGCTGTCAGGGACCTCTCCAGAGTACTTACAAGAAACAATGTCAGTCTGAAGACTAAGGTGTACCTGATTTAGGCCATGATCTTCACAATTATTTGCTATCCATTAGGGAGCTGGGCAGTCACTAAGAATGACAGAAGAAGGATCAATGCCTTTGAGTTGTGGTTCTGGAGAAGTGTGTTATACATGGACTGCTGAGAGAATTAGCACGTCTGTCCTAGAAAGGATGAAACCAAGCTGCTTCTTCCTTAGACACAAAGATTTTGAAGCTCCGTCTCACATACTTTGTGCATGTGGCCACGAGGAACCAGTTCATGGGGAAGGACATCATACTTGGAAGTGTGGAAGGTCAGCACAGGTGAGGAAGGCCCTGGATGAGATGGATTGACACAGAAGCTGGGGTAATGGAGTTAGGTATGTCAAAGACAGTGAGATTTGCTCAAGATAGGATAAAATCATTATGAGTTGCAGGCGACCCCTTGTCACATAACAACAACAACCTCCCAGTATCTTAGTACATAAAAATATGGAATATGTCATAGTCTGCCAAAGGAATAGATGGGTCTGTCTTGGTGTTCTTTGTAGGCAGTGACAGTAAGGCTTTTGTCAAATACTCTGAGTATGTTACCCTGAAGAGCTAGTCCTTGATGAAACACATGTAGGAAAGATGGAGGACCAGAAGGAAGCCACAAATCCTTCAGTGGAATTTATTGACATAGTGACTGTAACAATGGAGTTGAGCATTTCTGGGTGTAAGAATAAGTCAAGGTTAAGGAAAGAGATGAGGTTAGAGAAAAGGAATGCTACCTTTTACTAACAAGATATCCAACAAAATGGGAAAAAGAACAGAAAGAACAAAAAAAATGGTTTGTCAATTTTATTGACCTTTTTGAAGAATCAACTTCTGGTCTTGTTGATAGTTTTAATTGTTTTTCTGTTTTCTCTTTATTTCTGCCTAATTTTTAGAATGTCTTTTCTTTTAGAGGTTGTAGAGTTTTCTTGCTGTTCTTTTTCTATTTTTTTGAAGCTGTTGGGTTAAATAATTGATTATCATTCTTTCTTCTGATATGTTGACTTATTGCTATGAATTGATCTCTAAGTACTACTTTGGCTATGTCTCAGAGGTTTTGGTAAGTTGTGTTTTCATACTCATTTGTTTCAAGGAGGTTTATTTCCATTTTTAATTTCTTCTATTACCCTCTCTAGTTCAAGCAGGATGTTGTTCAGCTTCCAAGTGTATGGCTTTTTCTCCTTTATCCTCTCATTATTGATTTCTAATTTTATAGCATTATGGTCTGAGAAAATTTTGATAGTTTCTAATTTATTGAGGTTTGCTTTGTGACCTAAAATATGATTTATTCTGGAGAATGTTCCATGTGCTCTGGAGAATAATGTATACTGAGGTGCATCAATATATATATATATATATAATCAAGTTGGTTTATTGTGTGGTTTATTTCTTCAGCATCTTTATTGAATTTCTTTCTGGTAGTTCTATCCTTCTTGGAGAGTCGTGTATTGAAGTATTTTACTACTGTTTTACAGTATCCTTCCTTGTCCTTTGCAATGGATTTTATGTTGAAATATATTTTTAAAAATTTTATACTGATTTATTTACAAAGTCAGAATACATTGTTTTTCACACCAGATCTTTCCCATTTCCTTCACTACTACCACCCATCAAATTGTACGACCCTATTTCAACCCATCTCCCACTCACCCATCCTCACCTCTCTGCTTCCACCCCTATCCTTCTTGGATCCTCATGCTCATTCTACAATGGTTTTATACAGTATTTGTCCTTATGGGACTTAATTAGAGCACTCAGCATAATGCTGTCCAGTCTCTACCAAGTCAGGTAGTAATTTACAAAATTATTGCTCCTACATGTTACGTAGTATTCCATTGTGTGTACTATAACTTCTCAATCCATTTGATTGTTGTTGGACATCTGAAATCTATTTTATCAGAGATTAATATTGCTACTCCCACATTTTTCTGGGATGTTTTCCCCCTCGTTTCCATTTTTAGCCTGTCTTTATCTTCACATTTCAAATGTTTCTCTTGTCTACAGCATATTAATAGGTTTTGCTTCTTTTACCCAAATCTGCTACTCTTTTTCTCTTCACTTGTGCATTTAAAGCATTCACATTTAATGTCATTATTGAGAGGCAAAGTTTTATTGCTATCGTTTTGCTGGGTACTTTTTTTGTGTTGTTGCTGGTTACTTAGATCCATCCTCCTTTCAATGACATCTCTGTGAGGAGGAGTTCCTTTAGTATTTCCTGCAACATTGGTCTTGGTCTTACAAACTCCCTTAGTTTTTTTCTTGTCTGGGACTATCTTGATCTTTATGTTGTATTTGTTGGACAATTTTTCCAGTTACAGTTGTTGGTTGACAGTTGTGGTTTTCGTATTTGATATATGTCATTCAAATGTCTTTTTGCTTCCATGATTTCTGCTGAGAAACTGGTATTTAATCATATTTGCTCTCCTTTGTAGGTTACTCTTCATTTTTCCCTAGCTACTTTCAGAATTCTCTCCTTGTCTTTGATTCTGGTGAATTTGACTATGATATGACTTAATGTTTTTCTTTTGGGATCTGTTCTATATAGGCTTCACTCGGGTACTTGTATGTATAAAAATATGGAATGCTTCATAAAATTGTGTCATCATTACACAGGGGCCATCCTAATCTTCTCTATCATTCCAATTTTAGCATATATGCTGGTAAACAAAGTTTGCAAAGAAATAGACATATGGCTTGAGCCAGTTGAGCAGCCCCAATTGTTTAGATAATCTGAAAACTTTGGGTTTTCCTTCAGCCTAGATAATTCAGTCACTGGTCCATTGACTCATCTGTTGGAGAAAGAAATAAGAGAGAGTATCACGTGCTTTGCTTGAAGGCCCAACTGCTTGCTTTGGAATGTTCAGGGGCTGGGAATTGTGAGAGGCTCCTCTCTGCATCCTGCAGTCATCAGCAGACACTACTGAGCAACATGGAGGCATCTGGATGTGGCTAAGATAAAGGTATTTCAATTATAAAACAAAAGTGAACATATGAAGGTTTGAGGTCTGAGCTGAATGATCTTAAGAAAGCCAACAATGGGTAATAAATTGGAATAATGCAACTGTGTTGTCCAGGAAGCTTAAGCCACTTGTGGTCTCACTTTAGAAAGAGAGGAAGTGCTGGTGACCTACCTTCGCTGACAATGATCAGAGAATCTACTCTGTGCCAGACATCGAGTTAAGCAGTATGAGATAAGTATTGCCAGTATTCTCAAGTTGAAGAATAATCAACAGGTTCTGCAAGACAGGCTGGTTAACTTGTCTCAGGAAGTAGAGGAAGGAGAACTGGTATTGAGGTGTTATGTATCTTTAAAGTCTGTACTTAAAAGTACCACCCTAAAGAAGAACTTTTTGTAAACTAAACTGAGGAAGATTGGAAGCATTTGTTGTAGAGGATCAAGAACTGTAGTCTGCAATATGAATTGATGCTCAGTATCAAGGAAACCAAGATTCTCACCACTGAGCCAACTGGTAGCATCATGAAAGATGGAGAAGAGATTTAGATTGTTAACAATTTCAGCTTGCTTGGTACAACAATCAATACTCTGGCACCAGCAGTCAAAAAAATCAAAGGGCAAATTTCATTAGAAAAATCTGCTGTCAGGAACCTCTCCAGACTGCTAAAGAGCAAAGATGTGAGTCTAGTGACTAAGGTGCTCCTGATCCAGGCCATGGTCTTGGACCTGTTATGCATCAGAGAGCTGGAGTGCTACAGAAGAGAAGCACATAGCATAGATTTCCAAGAGAATTAACAGGTCTGTCCTGGTGCAGGTGAAGCCAAGTTGTTCCTTGGAGGCAAGGATTTTGAAGCTCTGTCTCACATACTTTGGGCATGTTGCCAGGAGGGACCAATCCTTGGAGAAGGACATCATTCTTGAAATGGTGGTAGGACATCTCAGGAGAGGAAGACCAGGATGAGATGGATTGACATAGTAACTGGAGTAATGAGGGTAGGTGTGTCAAAGACAGTGAGATTGGCACAGGATACAGCAGGTTTCAGAGCTACTGTACATAGCGTCGCTATAAGTTGTGGTTGAATCGATGATACATAACAACAACAACAATTAAAATGAAGTATGTAAAGGCACGGAGTTAGAAAATAAAAAAGGAAAAACATGGTCTGCATTTCTTAAGCTGAAAGGATTGAAAGAAGGGGTTTCAAATTGCAATATTGAAGGGTTCTATAACCAAACACTGAGCAATTTAGAAAGCATTAAGTGAAAATGAAAAGAATATGCAGTCACTGTAGCAATGAGACTTGGTCAGTGATCAACCATTTCAGAAAGTAGCTTATGATCAAGAAGTGATAACAGACATTGGCAAAACCCAAATATGTAGCAACTGACCTGTTGAGATGTTTCAATACATGGATGCAGCACTGCAAGGGCTCACTTGTCTATGACAAATTTGGAAGACAGCAACCTGGTCAACTGACTGGAAGAAATCGTATCTGTACTCATTCCTAAGAAAAGGAGTTCAACAGAATACAGACATTAGCAAACATTATTATTATTATTATTATTATTATTATTATTATTATCTTCTTGTTGTTGTTGTGTACCATCAAGTTGGTACAGACCCATAACTGACCCTCCAGTGGGTTTTCAGAGGCAGTTAACAGCATGGGAGGAGATTGCTCATCCTTCTCCCAAAGAACAGCTGGTGGCCTTGAACTGAGTGCCTTCGGGATTGCAGTGCAGCTTCCTGCCGTAAGAGCTCCATTATTATCTAACGCAAGTAAAGTCTAACTGAGGGTAATTTTTAAAAGGCTATAATAGAACATTGACCAAGGCCTGCTAGAAATTCAAGTTGAGTTCAGAAGAGGAGATAGAATTCAGAGTAACTGATGTCATGTGGCTCTTGACCAACCATAGAGGATAGTAGGAAGATGCCGGCCTGTGTTTTGTTGACTACACAAAGCATTCAACTGTGTGACTCATAAGAAATTCTGGATAACGTTTCAAAGAATGTAATTCCACAGCACTTACTTTGTGCTCTTGAGGAACCTGTTCACAAACCGAAAGCTGGCTTGCTGAATAGAACAAGGTGATACTACATGATTTTAAATCCAAAAAAGTGTGTCACAGTTGTATGTTTTTATTTGCAACAGACAAGAAAAGAATTAAAAAGGATAGCATTTCTTTGATCATTTTTTTTTTGCATTTGTGGAGTGTCTTTTTGGTTTTTGCTAATTTATTTACAAAATTTTAATACAAATTTGAACAAATTATTTCAATTTCCCTCAACCACACCCCCACCCCCCCGCCCCATCAAATTGTACTATCCAATGATTAATCTCCTCTTCCCCATGTACAACCACATCCCTCTGCTTCCAGCCTTTCCCAACCCTCCTGGATCCTTATACTAATTCTACAATAACAATTTTATACAATATTTATCCTTGTGGGACTGAGTTAGTTCACTCAGCATAATGCTCTCCAGTCTCTCCCAAGTTAGATAACAACTTACAAAGTTATTGCTCCTGCATGCTGCATAGTATTCCATTGTGTGAATGTACCATAATTTTTCAATCCATTAATTTGTTAAAAAGAGAAGTGTCCTTTCAGCCTAGAAAGACAATTTTAAAATTTGAAAGACTGGAGGCCTGAGTCTACTCAGAAACACTTCAGAAAAAAAAAAAAAAAGACCTGGTCATCTACTTCCAAAATGTATTCTACTGAAAACTCAAAGGCTGTCATTCAACTCAAGACATACAGGGGTCATTATGGGTCAGAGTTTACCAAATAGCATCTGGTAACAGGAAAATTTTAGCCAGGCTGAGAGTCTGTGATTCAAAGAATCAGAGGGAACTTCTTGGAAAGTTTATTTTTAGTTATGCAGGCTCCTTTGAGAGGCAACACGGCCTGATGGTTTAAGTGAGGAGTCTGCAGGCAAATTGAGTACTTGTACATTCTAACTCTGCCAGCTGGCATGGAAGCAGAGGATCCAAATTGAGCTGGCATAGAGGCAGTTTCTGACAGTGAATTGCCTCTCTGGTACAGTAGCTGAGCATGTGTTTTGAAGTTGAGAGGACCTGCTTTGCATTTACCAGTTGAGTGACCTTTCACAAGCCTTCCAAGTCTCAAATTTTAGATCTATAAAATTGAGATAATGATAGCATAGAGCTATGTTAATTCAGTTAGAGCACATACATGGTAAGCTTAGAACAAAGCGAGTGTGACTTATTAATTCTAGTTAGCATTTCTAATCCTTTCATAATCTATTACTTCTCGTGATTTTCTATATCTTGGACAGTCTAAAGGTTCCTTCTTGTGCTTAATGGAGATGTCTGATTTGAATTTGTGTAAGGCTCTTCTTGTTTGGAGACGATAGGAGATATAAAAATGGAAAACAACAAGCCAGAGAAAGTCTTTTCATCAGGCATCATTCTGGACAGGAGACTTGTGCCTTCAAGTTCCACAGAAGCCTGCCTCTGGCCAAGAGGAGGATAGGTTGGAGTTTCCCCATTCCCAAAGCTCTAGAAAGCATGTGCAAAATTGCTCAGAAACTACCAAGTTGTTTTTGCTGGCTGCTTCAAGTCAAAACCTGAAGCTTTGGTGATCTTTCTGTCTCTGATGCCCTGAACTTTGGGGACCTATGACTAGTTGGGTAACTGACCATAGTCCCTCGTTGGCTCTCAGTGTCACTATTCTTACTAAGAATACATTCTGTTGTAACTTCTGATAAGAATCAGAATTATAATAGTAATTTCTGTAATTAAAAAATAATTCAATAAAGATAGCAACTAACTAGTATTGGATATGTGCCATGAGTTGGAAATCGTGCTACCCACTTGATGTGCAGTATCCCCTTTACTTCTCAAAGAAATACTATTGGAACCTTCATTTTCCAGATGAGGAAGCACTTTCAAAGAGAAAATTTGCCCAAGTTCATACCGAGAATTCTAATCTACAAGTATCTGTAGCTCTGTCACTATACTTGTTTAGGGTCCAGGTCAGGGTTATTGTTGTGTGTGCCGTAGAGTCGTAACCGACCCATAGCTGGCCCGTCAGTGAGTTTTTGGAGGCAGTTAATCGCATGGGAGGAGACTGCCCATCCTTCTCCTGTGGAGCAGCTGGTGGCCACAAACTGCATTCCTTCGGCATTCCAGCACAGCTTAGGTTAGGGGAAGTCAAGTACATATAACCTGTTCTTAAATTAAGGATGTTTTAATGGACGCAGGAGTTAAAGTTCTAGTGTTGTCTTATGAATCGAACGGGATTGTCTCACTAAAGTCAAGGGTGGTTGTTGCAAAAATATCAAAGTCAAGCTTTACTAAGTCAGCCAGGCAGCTGAGGCTATGGAAACTGGCATCAAAGATGAGTCGCACCAAAAGTGGCTTCTTGGAGTTAGGGATCAGTGCGCAGTTCATGCTTATGCAGGAGGAAACCCAGAATAATCTTCTCTTCAATAGGCAAGCTTTCTTCTATTAAAATTATACTAAAGATCTTTTTTTAGACATTTCCCCAGTTTCTTTGGTTTATAGACTCTGTCTCAAAAAAAAGAGAGAGAGAGAGAGAAGGACTTTAGCATTTGTGGAGTGTTTCCTGTATACCAGACTTTTGGAGCAATGCATATGTTTAATGTACTTGGCCAAAAGTTTGGTGGTTTGAATCCACCCATATGGCCCTTGGAAGAAAGACTTCATGATCTACTTCTGAAAACCCAGCTAATGAAAACTTACCAAGCACGCTTTTGCTCTGCTGTACACTGAGTTGCCAGGAGTCAGAAATGAAACCCTGGCAACTGGTTTTGCTGCTTTTTGTTGCTGTTGTTATTACGTGCCATCAAGTCACCTTTGACTCATAGCGAGCCTATGTACAGTAGCTCTGAACCCTGCTCTATCTTGAGCCAATCTCATTTTCTCCCACACACCTACCCCTGTCACCTCAGTCACTGTGTCAATCCGTCTCGTCCAGGCTCCTCCTCTCCTGCGCTGTCCATCTACCCTTTCAAGCATGATGTCCTTCTCCAAGGACTGGTCTCTCATTGCAATATGCCCAGAATATGTGAGACAGAGCTTTAAAATCTTTGTCTGCAAGGTGTAGCTAGGTTTCACCCTTTCCAGAATGGACTTATTTGTTCTCTTCACAGTTGGTCTTCTTGCTTATCAGGTCCTGTATTCAGTGTCCTACTTAATCCTATTCAAACTGCCGTAACCTGGGGGAGATTTTTACAGTGGTTGATTTCCTGACTTCAGATAGTTCACAGTGTACCCAAGTGTCTTCCCAGTAACTATCTTCAAGGGTCAGTAAGTGATTTTTCTCTCAGAGGATCCCTACTTGGGCAGCATTCTGTCCTTCAGGAGGAAGTTACTCCTAATTCTAACCTCATTTTGGCTACTTCCATTCCAGCCACATTGACTGGCTTTCAGTGCCTGGAACCAACCCAGTCCTCTCCTTGCTCGGAGCCCGTAAACACTCTCCTTGCTCAGAGCCCGTAAACAGGTGGTTCTCTTTCCAGGAATCCTTGCTCCAGCCTGTACACCCCCCTTGTGGTTGTCCAGCTCATACTACTTTGAGGTCTCCACCTAATTATCATTTACTCTGATAAATCTTTTTCAACCTCCTTATCCTCAAGTATTGGAAGGAGGAGCGGCATCCACTTCTGTAATAGCTTGCCTCCAGAAACCCTATGAACCTGGAGAGAGGATGAAAGATACCCAAGCGTTGAGGACTCTCCTTCATAGGGTTGCTATGAGTTGCCTGCGACTCGATGGCACTTAACAACAACAACAATCCTCAAGTAAGACCTCTTCGGTTACTCCTCATCATCCAGCATGCAGTCCAATTTCAAAATCCATTTTTATCCATGGGCCTATTTGATGAACATCTCTTCACTACTGGGTCATGAGTTCAATGAAATTGGGTGTCACCAGCCTTGCTTACCATAGAATATTCTTTACCCAGTGTCAGGCACAAATCCAGAACTCACTAGATATTTGTAAAAAAAAAAATAGAAAGAAAGAAAGAGAGAAAGGCAGAATGATCAGAACACAGCTCATTGTAAAGTCTCCATCTCTACCACGAGTGTCTGGAGTTTGACTTAAATATAAAGATTATTTAAAAAAAATATACTGAACTTTCAAAAAAAAAAAATTGGCCAGGCTAGCTAGACATCAAAATCAAATTTGAGGGGCATCTAAGTGACTCACAACTGTCAAAGGCAATCAGGGGTTTGGAATGTGACACTGGAGAACAGAAATGATGGTCAGTGAGAAATGACCAAGTTAGAGATAGTCTCAATGAGGGTAGGAGAGAAGTTGTGTTGTGGAGTCATCTTAATTGTTAGAAAATCCCAACCCACAGACAGATTTTGAAGAGCAAGGCACACTAATTATCTGTTGTTTGAAGGGGTAGTTCTGCAGTTTGACACTGATGTATTGCACTGGACGGACCTTCAGGGAGAAGTTGCTCAACTCCAGCACAATAGAAAGTTGTTTAGTATAGCCATTTGCTACATTATGGTTCTCACTTATGAATTTATTTACCTAATAATTAAATTTTTAATGTCATGAATTTTTGAGAGAGACATTCAATTAAGAATTATGACTGCAGCTTAAAGAAATACATTGCTTTCTTTCTGAGATGGGTGCCAAGTCTCTTTTATGGGTGCCCCTGGATTTGTTCCAGAACATTTTGAGAGGGGGAAAAAATTAGTACCTCTTAGCTTTCTTCCTCAGAGCCTGGGAATTCTGCCAGTTAGAAGAGCATTCCCAAGTCTTCTCAATTCTTTCCAAAATGTTATATTGGTAACAGAGACAGAGTAGCTGATGTTTTGGTGATATATCCCACCTAGTTCACTGAGAAGGTACTTTCCTGAAACTCTATTATTCCATTACTTTCTCAAAACACCAACAGGCATGGTCTCTCCCTATGGAATGGAGTCTCTCTCCTAGAATCTTTATTCCCATTTTTACTTTAGTGCTTCCTACTACCCAAGCCCAAAATATACTTGCCCACAGGAATAGTCTCAATTCCCTTACAAATTTCAATTTTCAAATTTATTGTGGTTCTTTAGTACATTTTTGTTCTAAGCAGTGGTAATGTACTTTAATAAATAGGAAAGCAATTTATTGGTGGCTCATAATATCATTGAAAGACTAAAGAGCCAGACTGCGGAAGTCAGAAATAAAGATTGAAGCAGAAGTAGTAGAGGAGGTGGCAGGAAAGCTGGCCCACTTCTCAGTCAAGGCAAATCAAATGAGCTCAGACGAATGTCAGTTTCTGATTCACTCAACTCAAGATGGAACCTTGAAAAAAGAACATTTGATTGGCTTAGACTGGTAACCAAAGGCCAGGCTATTTTGATAGTCCCACCAGACTATATCCAATGAAAAATATTGTTCATTTAAGTAAAAACAGGCATCTTTCTCTAGAGAATCCATTCAGGGCAGACAAAGACCAACATAAATCCACCAAAATTAGAAGGAGCCAGACTGTGTGTCACCCAAGGAATGGCTGAACGAGTTGAGACTTTTTGACTTGAAAATCAGAAGACCTAGTACTGAGGTAGCTTACAGTGGATATGAGTTGTACTGGACTTGATGGCATCTAACAACAACAATAATAGTGGTAAAGAAACTTTGATATCTCAGGGTTGAGAAATTTCACTGCATATGCAAAAGGTATATGGTTTGAATCCGCCAGCTGCTGCATTGGAGAGACTGGGCAATCTCTTGTGTGATTTATTGCATCCGAAAATCCACAGAGGTTGAGGTATAAGTTGGTTCTGACTTGACAGTACACAACAACAACAAGTATTGAGGTTTAGCTTTAAATTCTTGGAAAGTATGTCATTTACAGTGGTGTCATGCAGTTCTTACTCCCATTTTCTTGATGAGAAGTTTGGAAATACAGCTTAGAAGTCTTAACCTATGGCATAAGTAGGTTTTCAAATATAGTTAGAAATGCATAGTGAGGAGAGAATGAAATTAATAAATGGACTCTTCTAAAAATTAAGTCCCTGTGTGCGTCAAAACCTTTTTTACAATAGAGTGAAAAGAAAAACCTACAGGTGAGTGAAAACGTTTGGCGATGTATTTCAGGTTAAGATCTCATAACTAAAATTTACAGAACAGTATAACGACTCCACAGAGAAAAGATTGATAATCCAATAACAAAATGGGCAAAAGACATGAAAAGAATCTTCGCAAAGAAACACATCTGGGTGATCAAGAAATACATGAAGAAATGCTCAAAAGCACTGTCAATCAGAGAGATGTAAATTAAAGCAACAATGTTATACCATCTCACCCTAGTAGCAGTGGCAAAGTTTAGCAGGACAGCAAGCAATAAATGCTAGAGAGGTTGTAGAGAGATTGAGACTCTCATGTACTGCTGGTGGGATTGTAAAATGGTACAAACACTATGGAAGGCAGTTTGATGTTTCCTCAAAAAGCCAAACATAGAAATGCCATATGACCCAGCTACTTCATTGCTAGAACTGTACCCTGAAGAAATCAAAACTTAGACATGAATGTATATTTACACAGTGATGTTCATAAGAGTGTTATTCATGATAGCAAGAAAATGAAAACAGCTCAAATATGCATCAACAAATGAACGGCTTGAGAAATTGTACATTCGTACAATAGAATACAGCACTAAGGAATAATGACTTAATAAAAATACTACAAAACATAAAGTCTAAAAAGCATTATGCTGAGTGAAATAGCTCAGTCTCATAAAGGACAGATACTGCATAGGACCACTATCACGCAAATAGAAGAATAATTGAGGAAAAAAAATAACTGAGCAAGGTGTGTATAATTATTCAAAATGAGAAGGAGAAACAGAGAAGGGAGTAGAAAAAGGGTAGGGGGGATATCATTAGGAGAGTAGAGGCGAGTTGGTGGATAGGAGGTGAAAGAATAGGAAAGATACAGTAGGGATGTCAAAAGATAGAGTGATAATAGTAATGGAGTAATAGTAATTAATTATATCAAATACAATGTACATGAATGTATAAAGCACAATGTACATGAATGAAACACAATGTCAATGAAAGATGGTATAAGACAGAGTGTACATGCATGAAACAATACATAAATGAATAATGTTATGAAAAGCAATAAAAATATGTTAATAAAAGATGGAGTAGTTTTCACAGTCAGATTGTAAGAGAAAAAGTGATTCAAATCCAGGCTTTTTTGACTCCCTATGTCATGCTTATAGTAGAATTCTTAACTCTTGTGGACAGAGTCAAGAGCAATGGACAGATTAGGATAAGCAGGATTTGGCTGAGTATTAAGGACATTTTTTAAAAAACTTATTTTATTTCATTATTTTTTGTGTGTACCATCAAATCAGATCTGACTGGTACAGGAGGAGATTGTTCCTCCTTCTCCAGCAGAGCATCTGGTGGATTCGAACCGTGCATCTCTGAGATTTCAGTTGCAGCTTCTTGCCGCTGGGCCACCAGAGCTTGCCACAGGACATTTTTTTTTTATAAAATAGATGTAGGTTTAACAGATACAGGCACTTATTACTTATTAGAAATAGTTTATATCTGATATAGATAATTGCTGTATTTATTTTTTTGGGCCCCGTCACTCCCTTCTTTTGGTAATCATGAGGAATGTTGTTTTATATATTTCTCAAAAATCTCCTGACTGCAGGTAAATAAAATAGACATTTTGGATCTGAGTCACCGACCTGTAACCTAGGATCCTTCTGCAACTGGAAAGAAAATGAATCCTTGTACACAGAATGGTAAAAAGAAAGGACTTCTGATGCCCGTGTTTATGTGGAAGGGCCCCAAGACCAGTACCTTGCCACAAGGAAGGTCAGAGGCACCCTAGAGCTTAGCTTTTGTCTGAATATATGAGTGGTGTTATTTGGAAATCCTCATTAGTGTTGAAAACAGAGAAGACAAGAAGGCTGCCGACATCAAGTGGCCACCTTTGTACGAGAATAGTGTGCTGGATCCAGATGGGATCTGCTTCCAAAAAGTCAAGTCCCATCAGCAATGAGTGCTCTAAACTCTCTATTAACCACACAGGAGGAGATGGCCAGTGTTTCTTCTCTGGAGTTTCTGATAGATTCAAACTTCCCGAAAGGCATCATCTTTAGGTTAATGGAGCACTATGTATAGACTAAAAGGCACCCTCAACGGTTCCTACACACAAGAGAAATGCTTTCCTTCAGCCTCACTCCATTAATCTTGGGCATTGATTTTGTTTATATGCTTTTAATTATGTTGTGGAATTTCTCTTTTGAGCATTTTTACCACAAAATGGTGCTGCGTTTTGTCAAATGGCTTTTCTGCATCAACTGATATGATCATATGGTTCATTTTTATTTGCTTTATTTATGTAGTGAATTAGACTGATTGCCCCTCTGGTGTTGAGCCACTCTTCCATACTTGGTATGAACACCACCTGATCATGCTGTGCTGCTTACTTGACATGATGCTGGAGTCCATTGGCTTGTTTAGGATTTTGTTAATATTTTTGCAGGGGCTTCAAGCCTTTTGTTCATAGAGTTGCTATGAGTTGTGCTCAACTCAAAGGCAATCTACACCAACAACAACAATGTTCATCAGGGTTATAGGTTTATAATTTTCTTTTCCCAATAAAGTCTTTGTTATTAGCGTTACGCATGTTTCATAGATGAATTCAGAAATAGAAACTGGAGACTTAGTATGGGACCCAACTAACTTTTGAATACACAGAACCACCTGCCAGATCCTGGTTGACTTAAACAAGAGGTTTCCCACCCACAGCTCATTATTAGCCAAATCCAGCAAATCCGATCAACTCATACAAGGTTGTGAATGAAATAAAAACAGCCAAACAGTCCACACTCAACCCTCAACCAAAACAAGAAGAATCTGCCTTCCAGAATCCAACTGCTTCACACAAGTCTCCCAATATAATGGTTCATGAAACCATGAATTAAAAGCATTCATTCATCTGCATCAACCCAAATTTATTTTAACCAAGTCACATTCTCCCCCTATTATTTTTTCCCTATTATTACAGTGAGATTACAGTGAGAAAAATGGAATCTCCCAACACGTGATTGTGCTTATACAAAAATCTATACACAGACCAATAAATTGTTGTTCAAGCAAAATAATGGAACACTGTTGTTGTTGATTGCCTTCGAGTCGAGCATGACTCATAGCGACCCTATGAACAAGCCCCTCTATAATTATCAACATTTATCAAAGTTCACAGGGTTTCCAGAGGCATGTTGTTTAGGAAGTGGATGCCACTAGGTGCACACCAGGGTTATATTCTTTCTTCATAATTCTTCAATCTGTATGCTGAGCAAATAATTTGAGAAACTGGACTAATATGAAGGAGAATGCAGCAATAATGTTGGAGGAAGATTCGTCAACATCTGGATTATACAGATGATACAACTTTGCACACATAAAGGGAGAAAAGCTTAAAGCACTTATTGAAGAAGATTAAGTCTTCAGTGTAAGTTCCATCTCAATATCAAGAAAACAAAAATACTCATCACTAAACCACTGTGCAACATTATGATATATGGAGGAAAGAATAAAGTTGTCAGCAATTACATGTTGTTTGGCTCCACAATCAACCCTCATGATAACAGCAGCCAAAATAATAATAATAATAATAATAATAATAATAATAATAATAATAATAATGACATACTCTCAAAGACCTCTTTAAGATGCAAAAGAGGAAGAATATAACTTTAAAGACTAAGGTGCACCTGATCCAAACTATGGCATTTTTGTTTGTTTCCTAGAAATCTGAAAGTTGGACAATAAATAAGAATGACAGAAGAAGAATTGATGCCTTTAAATTGTGGTGGAGGAGAGTGTTGAATATCTCATGGACTGACAAAAGAACAAAGGAATGTATCTCGGAGAATGTGTTCCCTAGAGACAAAGTTAGTGAAACAGCATCTCATATACTTTGGACATGTTGTTAGGAGGGACCAGTCCTTGGAAAAAGACATGCTGGGAAAGATAAAGGAAGAAAAAAGGAGAGGAAGATCTTTAATGAGGTTGACACACTGGTTGTAATAATAAGCTTGAGCATGACTGAGCTCATGGGTATGGGACAGCATAGGGCAAGGTTCAGATCTGCTGCTCATAGGGTCCCCACAAGTTGCAGTTGGCTTGACGGCACCAAACTACAAAAGTACAAATACATAATTGTTTCTTATGGCTAGTGCTATTTAGAATAAAATTCTAATTTCACTATATTCCGCAAGTTCTTTGATCTTGATAAATTATTTAATCTTACCTGAGCCTCGGGTTCTGCCTCTGTGAAAGGACATAACAGTAATAACTACATCACAGTGAATGAAAACCCCTTGGAAAGGTTTAAATTTACACCTTTTTACATGGTAAAAACTCAATGATTATTGTTCTCAGCGTTATTATTAGAAAGATTGACTTGTGTGTATATATAAAACCCACAGTTTTTGAGTTGATTCCCACACACCACAATCTTCCTTCAGGCTTCTGAAGTTGTAAACCTTTAAAGGAAGAGATCATCTTTCTCCTATGAAGTGACGGATTTGAGTCACCAACTTTTCAGTTAGCAATCAGACAGGTGTATGTACATGTGTCTATATTTGTCTCTATTTCTATAGTCGTTAAGCCAGCATATGTAGTTCAGTATTAAGCTATCACTGTGTTCATCTATTCTTATCCCCTTTACCGCTCTTACTCTTTCCCCCATTCTTAAGGAGTTCATGGGTTAAATATCACATTAACATGTTGTTTTGGGAACCAGAGTTACAGCTTATCATTAGCTCCTTTCACTTCTTCACTCTTGTTTTCTACCACTTACCTCCGGGAGCCATCCACTTCACAACGCTCTGGACTGTCCCTGTGCAGTTTGTTTGATGTCTCTGTACCCTCTAGATATTTTGTTTGTTTGGTTAGTTTTTCCTTTCTTGACTCCCTTCTTCTTTAGCTGGACTAGAAAATAGTTTTCATCCCAGGCACCAGCTCAGGTAGCCTGGAGAGTTTCTAAGGCCCTATCTGGGATCAGTGGGAAAGATTGCCATGATCGATTAACAGAGTTTACCACAGGCGAAGGAGGAAAAGGCAGGACCATGTGTGGTAACCTGTTTCCACACTTATCTGGGCAAAGGAAACACTGTGACTCATCTTTTTATAGCCTTGCTATAAATCTTACAGCAAAATCAAACATAAGCTGAATATAAAGTTAAATCATCTAATACAGAATACCACAACTTGGACAGGTGCTAAAAAATGATTTCTTTCTACTTTCTCTCAGCCAGAGGGAACATCTATATTCCTCTGTCTTTGGGGAGCTGAGAAGCCTTGGTAAAGAATATTCTTCCTTCTCTCTAGAAAGCACAGGCTACAATAGAAATATTGTTGAAGCCTTAATATTAAATTTTCTAGGGAAAATCAGAGATTGATTGGTGAGGAGAAAAGCCAGGCTTTCTAAATCAAGGTGACCTGTGTAGTAGGGTTAGCCTCCACTGGCCCCTGAGTGGCCTGGATAAGGTCACCTTGCCTAATTCCTCTGTAATTCAAAGGAAGTGCCACAGGGTTAAACTTGTGAGTAAAAGGTTTAGGAGTGTCGCCGTCAAGATGCATGTTCTCATGTCACATTTATTGAGTTCTTACCTATATCTGTCAGGCTCTACAGCCATACTCCTGTTATCTCTATTCTTAGACTAGGTGAATAATAGGCATGTTGATAGATGGAGATACAGAAAGAGATGCTTATATGCTCTTGTTGTTGTGTGCCGTTGAGTCTGAGCCAAGCCTCCAGTGGGTTTTCAGAGGCAGTTTAATCATACAGGAGGAAATTGCCCATCCTTGCCCTGCAGAGCAGCTGGTAGACCCAAACCTTGTGCTTTTGGGGTTGCAGGGCAGCTTCTTATCAATAGATCACCAAAGCTTTCATAGATATAGAATTAGATAAACGGACAGTTGTTACTGAGTGAACTTTGAGATGTTGTTACCTGGTGACCCAATGTTCAACAGCACAAAGTGTTGTCTCCTCCAATGTCACACTCACATCCTCTGGGATGGTCAAGTCCACTGTTGTGGCTTTTATTCACATCCATGTCACTAATCTCCCGTCCATGTCACCACTAACCTCTCATACTTTATCAAACAGCACGTTCTTCGTTCAAAGCAAGGGTCTCTGACAACATTCTATTATCATTATAAGGTTCATTTTTGAAAGTAGATTTTTATGGCTGGATGGTTGTTGTTTACCATCGAGTCAAACTAACCCAAAGCTGACCCTCCAGCAGGTTTTCAGATGCAGTTAATCTCATGGGAGGAGATTGCTCATCCTTCTCCCATGAAGCAGCCGGAGGATTTGAACCACCTACTTTCAGGATTGCAACACAGATTCTCACCATTAGGCCACCAGAGTGCCATATGATTAGACTAGACATGGGTAAAACTTCTGACCTGGTCTCTATGTTCTGGTCCAGCCCCTGGGCCCATGTCCAAGTCTCTTATTTAGAATCTTCCTCTCTGTATTGAGTCAGAGACTGTCCTTTCTAGCTACTCCCCGTCAGGAGTGCTAACCATATTTATGACACTGCTGAAACATCTTTTATAGTCTGAAAGACCTCTGGCAGGTTTCTCAGTGTCTCTGTGCCTCAGTTTCTTCATTTATAAAGTGGACATTTTAGTCAGAGAACCTATCTCATAAGATTGCTCAAAAGACTGGAGGAGTCATTATTATATGCATCGATCTTAGAACAAGTCCCTGGAATGTGGTGAATGCTTAAAAACGTTTATTATTATTATTATTATTATTATTATTATTATTATTATTATTATTATTATTATGGAGCTCTGGTGGCCTATTGACAAAGAGCCACACTCCCAACCCAAAGGTACATGGTTCAAATCCACCAGCTGTTCCTTAGGATAAAGTTTGGTTATCTTCTTCCATGTGATTCACTGCCTCTGAAAACCAATTGGAGGGCCAGTTAGGAGTCAGTTCTCACTCGATGATAAAAAGCAACATTATCATTTTGATAAATGTTGCCCTTATTATCCTCTTAGATGCTTATAACCCCAGGAGGTCATCTAGGCAAGGAAGGGTTAGAATCTCCATGACAGATATAGAAGTTCAGGAGAGTGAGGCTTCTCTTCTGAAGGCTCCCTGTGGGTAAAGGTGGGGCTGGAACTAGAATCACATCTTGTGATTCCATATTCAAAACTCTCTGTGACTCTGTATGTGACTCAATGCATACCATACTGGTGACTGATTTTGCTTTGACTTTTGATTTTTTTTTTCCAAAAGAGAGTTTCAGAAATGCTCCAAGAACCTCACAACTTCAAGTTCAGATTAGAATATAGAGTGGCATGGATACACACACATTAATAGAAATATATGGATCTGTATGTATATGTGCTTGTACTCATGTAAAACCTATGCATAGACCAGGAAGCAGTCCTCAAAACAGAGCAAGGAAACACTTCATGGTTCAAAAACTGGAAAGGATCAGGGATGCGTCCTGTCTCCACACCTTTTCAATCTGTATGTGGAACAGATCATTCATGAGGCTGGGCTTTATGAAGAGGAATGCGGCATCAAGATTGGAGGAAGACTCATCAACAACCTGCAATATGTAGATGACACAGCATTGTTTGCTTCATGAAACTGAGGGGACCTGAAACGTTTGCTGCAGAAGGTCAAGAGCTTGTAGTCTTCAACATGGATTGAAGTTCAACATCAAGAAGACAGATTCTTACCACTGGGCCAACTGGCAGCACAATTGATGGAGAAGAGATTGAGATTTTAACAATTTCAATCTGTTCAGCTCCGCAATCAATACGCTTGGTACAAGCAGTTGGAAATCAAAAGAAAAATTGCATTGTGGAAGCCTACTGTCTGAAACCTCTCCAAAGTGCTAAAGAGGAATGATGTTATTCTAGGGACTAAGGTGTGCCTGATCCAGGCCATGGTCTTTACAATTATTCGCTATGCCTCAGAGATCTAGACAACTAAGGATAAAAGAAGAATTGGTGCCTTTGAATATTCATGCTGAAGAGTATTGACCATATCACCAAGAGAACAAACATGTTTGTCTTGGTGAGGGTGAAACCACGTTTCTCCCTTAGAGGCAAGGATTTCGAAGTTCCATTTCACATACTTTGGACACATCGCCAGGAGAGGCTAGTCCTTGGAGAAGGACATCATAGTTGGAAGGGTGGAGAGACAGTGCATGAGAGAAAGACCCCAGATGACACAGTAACAGAGGTAATGGGGGTAGGTGTGTCAGAGTCAGTGAGATTGTCTCAGGATAGGACATTGTTCAGAACTATTGCACATGGGATCTCTGTGAGTTGTAGGCTGCTCAATGGCACATAACAACATGTGTGTATTTCACAAATGTGCCTCTCTATATAACAAACATGATCTATACCTTAAGTTATGGAGGAAATGGGAGAAGATATTTCACCTTTTATGTGTGTTGAGAACTTTTGCTGTTGTCACTGGCTCTGCCATTCTTCCACTTCTTTTCTTACGACACCCTAGTTTCCTGCTGAGCTTCCAGCTGTTTTGAGGCAAGGAGGGTTCTTTCTGATTTTTCTTGTTTCCAAGTGAAAGAGCCATAGCAGCATTCCAGTTTTCTCTCTTGAACTTCAGTCCTGCCCAGGAGAGGGATTATTTACCATTTGGTGAGTTGGAGAAAAGAAATGGAGCATGCTCTGCCCAGCTTCCCCTGCTTCTTTTCAGACAATATACGTGTCCTCCCTCTCCTAGCTCTAATTTCAGGGTCAGGTCCCGGAGGGGGAGACTGTAGTTTTTCCATTCTACTCGTGGCAGGTTCATTCTGGGATTTTAGTACTTAGAAGGTCATTGTTGCTGAACACCAAAGTAACACTCTCCAAATCTAGCTTTATAGATAAAAATTGAGTGTTTTGAGCTTTACCTACTCAGTCTTGTGTTTGTCTCTCAATTGCTCTAAACTCAAGACATAAGACGATGCATTTTAAAAAAAGAGACAAATTGTTGTGTCCCAGCATGGGATGAACTGTAGGGGTTATAGAATCATTTCATAAATAATTTGCACAGTAGGATCATAAAACAAAAAAAACACTCTGATTTATACACATGCTTACAGAGATGGATTCTTCTTTTAGAAGAGTGTACCAACTATGTTGACGGTGATAACATCTAGTGAGAAGAAGGGGAATAGAGAACGGTGAAAGAAAGGGCCCTGAGGGTTTTCCCGGCATACTTCTTCTATACTGAGAACACATTCCTATTTTATAGGTGCTTCTGTGTCGGCTCTGGGTCACGGTGATCTAACGTGTAACAGGAGGGAAATATCACTTAGTCCTGTGTCATCTTCATGGTCAGTGGTACGTTAGAGTTTACTCTTGTGGCTTTTATGCCAATCCATGCTATTATGGGTTTCTCTCTTTTTTGTTGACCCTCTTTAACAAACATGATGTCTCTTCTTGGACATTATGAAAATCTTCCATGATGATGTGTTCAAAGTAAACAAGCTGATGACTTGCCATCTCCACTCTAAAAAAAAAAAAGAAATAAAATCTGATTTGTTTTTAGTAAGACTGATAACTCATGCATTACATGAGTAATGGAAGAGAGACTATGTTCCCTACCTAGAGATCTAACTAAATCCCAAGTGATACAGTTCTTAAAGCAAACTGTCCTCTAAAGATTTCCATGTCCTCATGGAGACAAACAGTCTTAGAGCCTGGACAAGACCAAAGAGCTGGACAGTACAGTAGGTGAGAGCATAGACTTAGGAGTAGGGTAGTTCATAGGGTTGTACAAGTTGTTTATAAATAATCAATATCTTTTCTTTTTCTAATCTAAGGTGAACATTCACATCTGTAGAATTGAGTTCATTTCCATTTCATGAGATTTCCTCCAAAAACTTACATTAATATCTGTTCATATTTCATCAATGGGTCAGGTAAAGCATCTAAAGTTTTCTTTAAGTACTTTTTACTTTTCCTGTACTAATCAAGAACTCTAGGGAGCTCTGGTGGCCTAGTGTTAAGAAGCTGCACTGCAAACTCAAAGTAGTTCAAACCCACCAGTTGTTCTGTAAGGTCAGGCAATCTTCTTGCGTGGTCTTTGCGGTCTGTGAAATCCTGCTGCAGAGAGAGCTCTGACTCAGTTCTGACTCAGTGGCGGACAACACCACCAATGATCAAGAACTCTAGTATCTCAATCAGGCAAGGCATTGATGACAGAGTTCAAGAAAAAGCAAGACTCTTAAGCTAGACCTTCACCAATAGGTAAGATTTGTGAAAGGAGCTGATGCAGTGAGGGTTGCTAAGTTTGACTTCTGCTTACTTCATAAAGGGGTCTGTCCTCATCCATAGTACCACATCTATAGTATCAAAATAATGACAAGGTCAGACATGCTACATGCCCCCCACATGCTCCTGCACCCTTTTTTACCAATCACTGGGTTCTCTCATTGCAAGATTCACAGACTTTACTCACACTTGTGGAGTTTATTAGGGAGATGGGTTGAGGACTGGGGAGGCAAAGAATATCACCAATGCAAGTCCAGGTTTAGTCCAACAGTCCCAAGCCAGATTAACAGCAAGACATAATTTCTAAATTAGTAAAAGTTCATGTTGCAGCTCAGCAACACAAATTCAAGAAACCTCTCGTTTACTCAATCATCCAGCAAACTTTATCCCAGAGCAGTTTACAAGTCAGCTTTTCCAAGCTGCAATTCAGCAAGAAAAATCTTTAACTGTGGCTAAATTTTCAAGATTCCTCTGTTTACCTTAAAGTAGTGCCATAGTCTCTCTTTCTACCACCATTATCACAATTTTTTACCGTGTGGGAAGTGCTCTCTTATCTTGATCCCACAGCTTTTGATGATTTTAAAGACCATGTGTCTACAGTTAAGGTAGCTGGAGATTGTGGCCTGAATGGGTGCTACAACAATGGCTAGAAAAGCCAATTTTCAAGAGTTCTGACAGCTTAGATTTCAGCAGATGTATTTGCAAAATCTTTTATCCCATTTGAAGAACTCAACCTATGTATATATTTGTGTGTGGCATAGTGTATAATATGTCAGGCTGCTAACCAAAAGGTCAGTTGTTTGAATCTACCAGCTGCTGCAAGTGAGTAAGGTGGGCATTGTGGAAAAGATTTACAGTTATAGAAACTCAATGGAGGCTATGAGTTGGAATTAACTTGATGAGAATTTGATTTTTCCCTTTTTAAAAATTATAATCTTAATATTCCTTGGGAAGATTTATGAATATATTTTGGGGTGTAAGTGTGGGTGTGTATGTTGAAAAGGAGAGGAAGGAAAGGAGAGAAAGAAATACTGAGATTCTTTTTATTTCAGACTGATTAAGAGGTCAATTGAGTCAAAATCAATTAAGTAGAAATTCTGATTACAGGAGGCACATCACGTGAATATGTGGTATACCCCTAATAAATGCCCAGCTTTCAAGAACTTTGAGCACAATGCAAGTTCCTTAAAATGAACATTCTACAATTGCCCTCTAATCTCTCTATGAGAATTAAGAAAGAGCTTGAAGATCGCTAGGTTTCTCAGGGCCACTGCCCTAAACATCTTGAGCAAAGAAAACAGTTCTGGTTATCTGAGAGTTTTGAGTGTTTGGAGCAGAATAAAAAAGAACTGGTATTTTTGTCTTATTCATCCAGCTATCTGGTGGATTACACTTCTGTCTGCTGCTGTGTAATTAATCGTATGGTTTAGCTAATACCTCCTAAATTAATGCAATTATCAGTGTCTCAGAATAACCACCTTATTGTGCTGCTATCAAAACACACTGTTGACAGATTTGCAGCCAAAGCAGAACCTTCAGAGACTGGAGTTGGTGTTGATTTTAATTAACTTGTTTCTCATATCACAAAGGTGAGAAAATATCAGTTCTCAGTAGCTTTAGATTAAAAGAATAGCAGAAGGAGTGTGTGCATGAGCCGGGAATCATGAAAATAATAGCTACAAGGTATTTCTGTTCTGATGCCTCCTCTTCCACTTATTGTTTTATTGCAGCAGTTGGCCCAGGCTCAGTCTGGGCCCTTTAGCTTGGTCTCTGCTTCTCATTATAGAACTTCTGTATATGGAGCCTCTGGGTTAATTTGTTCTGGGCTGAAGTATGACTGAGAGAGTCTTGGGATCAGGGTAAAGATTTCTTCACCTCTTTCTACCCCCCACATATTTCATTAAATGGTAAAGTTTTGGAGCCAATATAAGGTGAGAGAAAGCATATTTTGTTAGTTCGAATTTATTTTATGCTTCACTTTAAAGGCTCATGTTTCTAGAAACACAGCCTCAGCTCTAGAATGACAAAGAGCGACTTCTTTCCTGGGCAGATCATTTGGAAGAGGTGACAAGTCTTGTGGCAGAGTGTTTTCCGATGTGTGTCCTGCTGAGTATTAACTCTGCAAGATTCTACCTGGCCGGGGGGGCGGGGGGAGAGAAATAATGTGAATTTGAAAACATTGCATATCCTAGGCAATTTCCTACACACAATTGTATAGTAAAGACTCTGAGAATCAGAGAAAGCATCAAGAAAGTGACCTCATCTTTATTAAACCTAGAACTACTGTGATAATTAACAGGAGACTCCTCCACTTGGATTTAGTTTCTATTAGCATTGGGTATAAATGGTGTTATGTGGAATTGACCTTGGAGCACTGACACTGAGCAAAGAACTTGGTACTGGGAACCACCTCTGTCATCCCTATGTAAACTTGTTAAGTTCTTTCCCCTGCTCTATCCTGTGCCAACCTTATTGTCTTTGGCCCACCTACCCCCATTACCCTAGTCACTGAATCAATCCATTTCATTGAGGGTCTTCCCCTTCTGTGCTGTCCCTCCTGCCTCCCGTGCATGACGTCCCTCTCCAAGGACTGAACTCAAGTTTCTCTTATGCACAAGGGGTAGGACATACCTTAGAACCTGTTAGACCTGAAGACCAGTTTATTCAGTTAAAAAAAGAAACAGCAAATAAGACGCAAGACTGATTTAAGAACAGAAGATAGGAAAAAAATATTATTGTAAATATTTTATATAGATTATTGTTGTTATGTGCTGTCCAGTCGCTTGACACTCATAGCAACCTTATGTACAACAGCTCTGAACCCTGCTCTATCCTGTGCCAACCTTATTGTCTTTGACCCACCTACCCCCATTACCCTAGTCACTGAATCAATCCATTTCATTGAGGGTCTTCCCCTTCTGTGCTGTCCCTCCTGCCTCCCATACATGACGTCCTTTTCCAAGGGCTGATCTCTTCTTGCAACGTGCCCAAAGTACGTCAGACGAAGCTTCTGAATCCTTGCCTCCAAGGAGAAGCCTGGTTTTACCCTCTCTAGGACTAACCTGTTTGTTCTCTTTGCAGCCCATGGTATATTCAATAATCTTCTCCAACACCACAGCTCAAAAACGTCAATTCTTCTATCATCCCTAGATATTGTCCAGCTTTCTGATGCATAGCAAATAATTGTGAAGACCATGGCCTGCATCAGGCACACCTTAGTCTCCAGACTGGCATTGTTGCTATTTAGTACTTTGGAGAGGTCCCTGACAGCATAAAAAAATACTTGTGTCCTTTTATAAGTTGTTTAATTTAGCACATTTTCAAGATTCTTCTAGATTATGGCATGTGTCAGAAGATACAAATGTACAGAGACAGAAAACAGAAAATAGACTTGTTACTGTTGTTGTTAGGTATCATCTGGTTGACTATGACTCATAGCAACCCTATGAACAACACATCTGAATCTTAGCCTGTCCTGAGCTATTCTCATTATCTCTGATGTGCTAAAGCCCGGTGATACAGTCATTGTGTCAATCCTTCTTATCAAGGGTCTTCCTCTCTTTCTGTGACTCTCCTTTCCCCAAGTGAAGACTTTTTCCAAAGACTTCCTGACAATATGGCCAAAGTATGTGACATGAAGTTTCACCATCCCTACCTCTCAGGAGAATCCTGCTTGCACTTCCTTCGAGAGTGATCTGTTAATTCTTTTGGCAGTCCATGGGCTTTCTATAATCTTCTCCAATACAATTCAAAGCATAAATATTTTTCTTGTCATCCACTGTTATTGTCCAACTTTCAGATATAAGAAGAAGAAATTGAAAATACTATAGCTTGGATCAAGTGTACCTTAGTCCTTATTTTTTTTAAATTTATTTTTATATGGTTTATATACAGAATTCATAAGCATCGTGTTTAATTCATTTACATTGTGTTTCACACATTCCTTCATTCACACTCTGTTTGATATAATCATTCTCATACACCGTGCTTTATAAAATCAGCTACTATCCCACCTTTTCAGGTCCCCACTGGGTCTTTCCTAATTCCTTCACCTCCTCCCTCCACTCGCCAAACTCTGCTACTCTCTAATTTACCCCCATCCCCACCCTCAGCACCTCTGGCCCCTCCCCTTCCGCTTTTAGACTTTTAATCTGTAAACTAACATGATTGCTCTTCTGCACTTTGAATAGGTCCTTGAGAACAGATGTCACCAACCATAAACACAGTACACCTGATTTTTTGACTGCTGTCACCAGCAGTGTTGATTGTGGATGTTGTTGTTTTTGTTAAGTGCCATCTAGTCATAGGCGACTCATAGCGACCCTATGAATGAAAGACCTGAACACTTGTATAACTTTCATTGTTTCTCCAGGTTCATAGGGTTTCTGGCGTCAAGATATTTTTGGAAGTGGATGCCACTCCTCCTTCCAAGCTTGTTTTAATTGGGGAGTTCTACCAAACACTGTCCACCATCAGTACTATTATCTCATTTGACACATCAGTGTCACAGTGTTCAGCTTCACAGCAACTACCATACGACAAGTAGACAGACCAGGGCTATACAACATAGACAGTAAAATTAAATCGTTGACAACTTCAATCTTTTCTCCACCTATCGTGATGTTTTCTGTTGGTCCAATGGTGAGCATTTTTGCTTTCTTGATATTGAGACGTTGTCCGTATTGAAGACTGATAATCTGCAGCAAATGCATCAAGTCTTCTTTACTTTGTGCAAGTAAGATTGTGTCATCTGCATAATGCACACTATTGATGGGCCTTTCTTCAATCCTGATGCCATATTCTTCTTCATATAATCCAGCTTTTCGAATTATTAGTAGTTCAACTTCTCAAAAGTAGATTGTTGATGTTGTTGTTGTTAAGTGCCGTCGAGTTGCAGGCGAATCATAGTGACCCTATGAAGGAGAGTCCTCAACGGTTGGGTGTCTTTCATCCTCTCTCCAGGTTCACAGGGTTTCTGGAGGCAAGCTATTAGGGAAGTGGATCCACTCCTCCTTCCAAGCTTGTTTTAATGCGGGAGCTCCACCCCACTCTCTGTCCGCACTGGGTAACCAACCATTAACGCACTTGACACATCAGTGTCACAGTGTTCAGCCTCGGCAGGTGGGTTTGGCAAATAAGACCCAAAACCCAAACCAGTTGCTGGAAGATCAGTTCTGACTCATGACGATCCTCTGTGTATCGTAGTAGAACTGTAATTAGTTGATTTTTTTTAAAAGTAAATGGCCAGGTTTTTCTTTAACTCACCAATGGGAACACTTGAATAACCAGATCTCCAGTTAGCTCCTGAATGTGTACGGTTTTTGTATTACTCAGGGACTCCTAATAGTGGTAATAACCATCATCTTAACAGCTAATGGCATGGAACTTTTATTGTGGACCAGCTGTAGAATGACAATGGCTATGGGGAATGCTGGTGCCGTAGTTGGTAGGGAGTTGCACTGCTAAACCGAAGGTGGCATCTCTCTAGAGGTTCGAATCCACCGGCTATTCTGAAGGAGATGGGTGATTTCCTCCTGTGTGACTTACAGTCTCCAGAAACCTGCTGGAGGGTCAGCTATGGGTCAGTTCTGATTAGACAGTGATTGTGTTACTAAGACATCGAGTAACATACACGTGTGGAATCCCAATCCTTCACTGTTGTAATCTCCTGTTTTATTATTATTATTATTATTATTATTATTATTATTATTATTATTATCCTATTTTAGAGCTAAGTCAAAGGTTCACATGGTCTTGGTCCTAAGATCTGTATGGTCAATATTTGCTCACCGTTAGGGAACAGTGTCAAGACCACCTGCTTACTTAAGGCAGAAGACCGAGCCTGCCTCTCCCTCTTTTCTGATCTATGGGATGCAAATGCTCCATTTACTAATATGAAAGATTTTCTGTGTCTGGTTGCCTTGGTCTTTAAAAGTGCTACTATCTCATTTGATCTACTTTCTCTGTGTGTTCAAGCACCTGTTGTTAAGTGGCCAGCACTTGCTGCTTTAAAAGTGTCCCATATGGTCACTTGTGTCACTAAGGCAACCCATCAGATGGGAGCTTCCAGAGTCCTGGCCAACAGTGCTGGGCAGGAGGCCCAGGCTGTTTTCCAGTTATAACCCTCATTACAATACCAATGCAGCTCCTTATGAGGGCCTTCAGCCCCTTCCTGTGGAACCTGCTCTGGATCTTGTAACCTTGAGAAGATGCCTTGACCACAGCTGGTTGGACCAGCTAGAGGGCAGCCAGTAAAACCAGCAAACTCTGTTCTGCAAGTTCTTCTAACCAAGACCAGATCATAATTGACTAAATCTACCATAACTCCTTTTTTTGAGGACTTTAGATTTGTGTATAAGATGACAAGAAAGTGACAGAAGGAGGTGAGATCTGAGGCAAAGAGATGGAAACCATAGAGAACGTCTTGTTAGCTGTCATCAAATTCATTCCAATTCATGGCAATCCCATGAGCATTGCTCCGTAGGTGTTCAAGGCTGTGATCTCTAGAAAGAGATCAAGTATATCCCCTGGGGAATCAAACTTCCAACTTTTGGCTAATGGAAAGTTTAGTATTTGAGCACATAACCATTTGAGATTCCCAGGAACTCCTTTAGAGACCAGAAGGTAATAGAAGACAAGAGGCTGCAAATAATTGGAACAGTAAGTGAGTAGATTAGGGAGAAAGTGTGTTAGTTGTGCCACTGAGTTGAGTACAACTGATATGAATAGTGGATCTGAATACTGTCCTATCCTCTGTCATCCTCACAATCTCTGACATACTTCAGCCCGTGGCTGGAGGTCACTAAAATGGTAGAAAAGAAAGAGAAAAAAAACCCCAAAATTGTTGTCAGAAGAGACCCTGACAAGTGCACTCACACATCCAGAAACCAAAACAAAGGGAAGAGATGATAAAGTTATACACCTGAACAGAACAGTTCAAAGGGCAGCTCAAGAAGAAAAACAAACTATTAGAATATGCAGAGACCTAGAATTGGAGAATAAAAAGGGAAGAATTCACTCAGTGTTTCTCAAACTGAAAGAACTGATAAAAACAAATTCAAGCCTCAAGTTGCAATACTTAGCGACTCTATGGGAAAAATCTTGAATGTTTCAAGAAACATCAAAAGGATATGGAGAGAATACACAAAATTGCTACACCAAAAAGTATTGGCCAACACTCAGGAAGTGTCATATGATCAAGAGCCAAAGATAATGGAGGAAGAAATTCAAGCTGCAATGAAGGCTTTGGCAAAAATCTAACCCCCCAGGAAATCAATAGGATACCAATTGACATGTTTTAAAGGACAGCTGCAACCCTGGACGTGCTCTTGAGTCTACGCCAAAAGATTTGGAAGACAGCTGACTGGCCAACTGATGGGAAGAGATCCATATTTGTTGCCATTCCCAAGAAAGGTGACCCAACAGAATGTGGTAATTATAGAACAATATCATTAATATCACATGCAAGTAAAAAAATGCTTCCTGGTGGGAGATAATAAAAGATCGAGGTACTGAAGTTGGCTTGCCTGCCCTGTTTGTCCTGTGCCATTGAGAGATTGTTTGCTCTTTCACCCTTGTGACCTGACATTACTCTAACATAACTTCTGTGAAGAAGCAGTATCAGACCTCCAGTCCTGGAAGGGGGCGGGGGACCAACCCAAAATGAATGGGCTTTAGGATTCCAGGACTCTACTGATGAATTCAGCTCATTAAGTGCCCTCTTCACATAAATCACTTCTTAATACCCTTCCTGCTCATTTAGCCAGCAAAGCAGTGAAGGAAAGCAGGACTCAGTGGCACTTTCAGAACATTCCTCTTTTCCATCACCTTCCCCATACTGTCTCTTTCTGTTCCTCCCATTCTTCCACTCTTCTTCATTCTGTCTTGATCTTGCTCATTCTCTTGAATGAAATTTCAGAGCTGATCGAAGTGGGATCCTCTAACTGTTATTGGGTGGGGCTTTTTAAAAATTATTTGCCAAAGGTATGGGAGAGTTTTCCTTGGTAATGAGCGTGAGAGAATTTCCTAGAGGAACCTGTCGAGAGGCTTCTTTGACCAACCTACGACTAGGCTGTCAGTTTCAAGTGGAAGCCGAAGGAAAGTCTCGCAGTGTACTCTCCACACCAGGTATCTTTGTGCCCCATCAGAACTTCTAGAGAGCAGGGCCCCGCCAGTGTGAGGAGGACCTGATGCATTGAGATGAAAGATACAAAAGGCTGCAGAGATTCTCAATGGCTCCTCCTACCTCTTGACTCTAAACCACCTGAGGAGAGACCTGCTGAGTTCAGGCTTCTCCTGGCTTCAAAGCCAGGTAGACTCACCTTCATATCATACCATCAATGACTTTATAGCCAGCCACAATTTTAGAGAAAGATCTTGGAAATGTAGAAATTACTCAAGATTCTGTATTCCCAATTTCATTTTTTTTAAATCTCTGCCTTTTATTATTTAGGATTATCTTGTTATGCTTTAGAGAGCTAGACAATGACTGAGGATGACAGAAGAAGAATCGATGCCTTGTAACTGTGGTGCTGGAGAAGAGTATTGAATATACCATGGACTGCGAAGAAAACAAACAGAAAACAAGTGTCTCCCTTGGAGGCTAGGATTTTGAAGGTCTGTCTCACACACTTTGGAAACATGGCCAGGAGAGACCAGACTTTGGAGAAGGACATCATGCTCAGAAGAGTGGAGAGACAGCTCAGGAGAAGAAGACCCCTGATGAGATGGATTGATACAGTAACTGAGACAATGGGGATTGCTGTGTTGGAATTAATGAAACTGGCTCAGGACAGGGAAGGGTTCAGAGCTGCTGTACATAGGGGCACGGGGAACTCGACGGCACATAACAGCAACAACAGTCTAGTGTCGGAAATCACGCTGGCTGACTTTTAAAATAAGAAAGAAAAAGAGTTAGTAAAGAATTGCAAGGATCTTGGATTTTTCATAATAAGATCTTGACACTAGAGTTTGGAGAAGAAGAACCAAGACACTGCTGGTGGTCAAGGCAGCAAGCAAGAGTGGACACTCTGTTAAAGCATCGTCCATGGGAAAGAATCAGCCACCAACCTTCTTCATCCTTACACCACTTGGCTCAAGGTGCAATTTTTCATGGAAGGGAAGAGCTAACTGGCCTAGTATATGTAACTGACCCTTTGCCAACATCACTTCAATTGGCATTCTCCCAGCTACATGCGATAGGAAGGAGGTGATTTTAATAAAGAAAAATTAAAGTCTTTACCAGGGGACAGAGACATGGGTTCTGGGTTGCCACAAATACCATCTCTCTAGCATTAGCTAATTTGCTATACTCATCTTTGTTCTACCCTCATAAAATTTGGCAGTTTTCCCAGAATGCCTTCTGACATTTTGTACCTCTGGTCTCTATGAATTTATTCATTAATTTATACATTCAAAAGAATGAGCCTCCACTTTTGCTCATATCTTGGCCAAGATCTCAGAGTGGTATCTCCTTTGTCTTTAATATCCTTTGTTGTTTATTCCAGTCTCTGATTTGGGGGACTCTATCCACCTCATCTTACTTCAATCCATTTCCTTATCAGGTATGTAAGGTCATACATATGAGGAGTTGAGGGAAGTAAACAAAGGATTTAGGGGGAAAGTGACTTTATGAGAGAAAGTGACTTTATGAAAGAAAGATTTCTGGTCACCTGTAGCTAGAAAGGTGATTCAACAGAATGTGGAAATTATAGAATAATAACAACATCACATGCAAGCAAAATATTACTGAGTACCGTACAAAAATAGCTAGACCATGCAAAAATGACTAGAACAGTACATTGACAGAGAACTGCCAGAAGTTCAAACTGGATTCGGAAGTGGCCGTGGAACCAGGAATATCATTACTGATGTCAGATGGACGCTGCCTGAAAGCTGAGACTATCAAAAAGATGTCCTGTTATGGGTTTTGTTGTTTTATTTTGTTTTTTTACTATATAAAAGATCATAGCAAACTATAACTAACATTAAGAAGAATGGTAATGATATTTAATTGTGTTCCTTTGAAACCTATACCTAGACAAAGAAGCTGTTGTCTGAATAGAACAAAGGAACTCTGTATAGTTTTAAATCAGGAAAGGGGTACATCAGGGTTGTATCTTTCTCCATACCTATTCAGTCTGAACACTGAGCAAATCATTTGAGAAGCTGGACTATATGTGTCATCAGGATCAGAGGACGATTCATTAAAATCCTATGTTAGGCAGATGTCACAGTCTTGTTTGCTGAAAGTAAAGAGGATTTGAAATGCTTGCTGCAGTAGATCAATATGGATTATATCTCAGGACCAAGAAAGCAAAAATCATCACCGTTGGACTGATACGCAACATCATGATAGATGGAGAAAAGATTGAAATTGTCAACAATTTCCTCTTATTTGGACCCACAATCAATACCAGTGACACTAAAAGTCAGTAGAGCAGGAGATGTTTTTCACTGGGCAGGTTCACTGTCAAGGGTGTCTCTAAATTGCTGAGGAGCAATGATATCAGTCTGAAAACTAAGGTGCACCTGACTCAGGTCAAGATATTTTGAATCACTTCTTATGCATCTGAGAGCTGGACAATGAATAAGGAGACAAAATAAGAATTGATGCATGAACTCATGAAATATACAAAATGAGTGACCATGGAGGACATTATGCTGAGTGAAATATCTCAGTCACAAAAGGACAAATACTGCATAATACTGCTGTTATAAAACAGGACTAACATGGGAGATGGGGGAAAACTAAGAAGAGGGGAGAAATAATGTGCACAGCATTGAAAGAGATGAGGGAGAGAACTGTATAAAAGGAATATATGATTCGGTATTATTGGCATGACATGAATCCAGAATAAGAACTGCAAAACAAAGGCAGGGGGCAGAGGCTATATAACAATGAAATATTTTTTTTTCACAGAAAAAGCAAACTGGGGGGCAAAATGGGTAGGCAGAAAAATGTGCAATAATGAATGAATGGAAATCCAAGTTCTCTATAAACTGCCATTTATATCTCAATTAAAAAAATTTTTTAAAAAAGAACTGATGTCTTTGAGTATTCTGTAATGAAAAGAGTTTTAAATATACCATGGGCTGCCAAAAGAACAGATAAGTTTTGGAAAAGTGCCAGAGTGTTCCTTAGAGGCAATGGGCTCAAATGTGTCATAGATGATGAATATGTCATATGACAGGACAGGTTTATTTCTGTGGTCTCTACGCGTCTTACTTGACAACACCCAACAATAAATAACAGCAACAACAACTTGACTATTAACATCAAAAGAGTGAGTCAGCACCGACCACATAGATGGGAAAATGTAATTCGTTAAGGGGATGGGAGGGAGAAGATCTGAGGAACATAGTTCACCTAGATGATGACCTCGCCAAAGAAACCTGCCCCTCTGAAATATCTGCCTTCGACTGGATCCTGACCTTTGGGGACCCCACGTGTTAGTCTAGAACTGTACTACACAAGATTTTCAGGGCAAGGACTTTTTAGGAGCAGGTCATCAGGCCTGTCTTCGGAGGCTCTTCTTGGTGGGTTCTAATTGTCAAGTTTTAAAAAACTTTTTCTTGGTAATTTGGGTAAAGGTTTATGAAGCACGTCAGTTTTCGACTCAACAATTCACATTCTTTTTGTTTTGGGATATTGATTGCAATTCCCACGATGTAACATCACTCGTCACATTTCTTACCTACATTTTGTGTTTCTATTTCTCCTGGTTTCTTAACCTTTCCTGTCTTCTGAAGTTGGTTTTTTGGCGAATGCTGCCCTTTAGAGCTCAAGTGATTGGATAATTTAAGGGGCATGAGCCCACAGGTGCTGCTGTTCTCTTCCGGGTTTTAAACCACCAGCTTTTCCTGTTAGCAACACACACTTAACTGTTTTCACCACCCAAGGACTCCAACTAGGTGATGGAAGGATATTAATGACACGGTATTCTAGGCACCTAAGTAGAGATGGGAAAGCATGCAGATGGAAGCCGAGAAGAGGATGGCATGATGGAGAAAAAGGCCATATGATTTGTAACGAGAGTGTCTGATCTACCAGTTGAGTACTTCAGCATCGGCCTCCTCTGTTCTTTCTAGCTAGAAAAGCTCCTGTCTTTGGAACTGCTACATCTCTTCCAGGCCAGATTATGTTAGAGTCACATTTTCCTTTGGTGCCAAAGCCAAAGGAAAGCATCCCAACAACCTGTCACTTAAATCAGAAGAGATTTATGACTTTTAACTAGGGAGAGCTTGTTACAAGAGGAACGCCGTGCATGCCAGTGACAACGGGAGCCGAACTGGCAGTGTTCTTGGCAGACTGTCAGGGCTTCATCAATCACCACAGCACACAGCCTGCTTTAGCTAGAGACACTGAAGACCAGTCAGACTTCTGACCCTTGCTGTCGAGCTAAGAAAAAGAACTCGGAATCTTGTCATCTGAGAGAGGGGAGATATTCATATCCCTGATTCCTGGATCTTCTCCTTTGTTAGAATCAACTTCATAGTTTTTGTAAAATTGCAAGATTGTCATTCAAAATGATCCTGGCCACTTATTCTCTAGCCGGACCCAGACAGTGAGTACAATAGAGAGCTCTGGTGGCATGATCTGTAGGGTGCTCTGCTAACCCAAAGGGTAAGATTCCACCAGCTCCTCGTTAGAAAGATGAGCAGTCTCCGTTGATGTGATTTACAGGCTTAGAAACCCCATGAAGGGTCCACGAGTTGGTTCCAATGACAATGACTTAGTGAGTGAGCAAGTGACACTTTGAGCAATCAGGAGGGCTTGGAAAGGTGGATACTTTTTGGACCACAGCAAGCAGGGAAAAGTGGGATTGACTGCTGTCATTTGTAACACTACTGGATGCTGCTGTTTCCTGGTGACCATTTCTGAAGTCATCGTCATGAAAACCTTATGCAGTTCTAGATTGTAAGGTACAGTACGTAGTTCTGTATGTAGTGCAGTTCTGGACTGTAACATGTGGGATCATCACGAGTGAGCATCTAATCGAAGGCAGTGCATAGCTCACAAATGCGTGCAGACAGGAGGGGAAACAGAGTTAAAAGGCAAATCGATGCAGCGAAACGGGATCTTTGTTCTGTCTTTGGCTGTCTCTCTAGTATCTCATTGGGCTAAGTTCCAGGGCTGTTTCCTGGGGCACAGTGACCACACACCAGGGCAAATGGTGTGGTGAGCATGTCACTTCAGAGATCAACAATGGCAGATGACAAACTTAATAGTAGGCCTGCATATGTGAAGGTTGAGCATTGAAAACAAAATGTGCAAAGATTTACATTCATTTGTTTGGCATCCATGAGTGTCTGGGGATACATTTCCAGGGCATATTTAGGACTCAAAGACATAATAGATAGGAAAGTACCCTACAAAACCATGAAACGTCACATAGTATTACTTGTATGGTTGTATACGGCACCACGGATTATGATTTAGGCATGCATGTCTACCCACACTGGTGGAAAGACTTGACCAGTGTAAGGAGTATTGGCACAATTTAAACCATTCTTACCTTAAATTAATCTTACCTCTTCCTTTCACAGATGAGGAAACTAAGGTCCAGGGATGGAAAGTAAATTCCAGGGATGAATAGCTGGTGAGAAACAGAGAGCTGCGATGGAGAGGAGGTCAAACTAAATGTTTGGAAGTGTCCATATACATTCTGGGAAAAAAAGGTATTGTACCTTACTCTTGAGTTCTCTGTGTTGAGGGTCCAGAAACGGCAGACCACAGCACCTGAAGTGATTGCCATGAAGAGGTTCACATTCGTGTTCTCTGCATTGATGGGGCTCAGGGGTTTGGCCCTGACAAGTGGGGCATAAGGAGAGGCTGGAGCTATGAAGCTGCAGAGAAAGAGAAAAATTAAAGTTGCTGAAGATGGTGATGAAACTCCCCTCCACACCCCTCTATTTTCTGAAGCTATTGCCTGAGGCTTAGAGATGATCTGTTTGCCCACAGAGCCAAGTGGGATGACAAGCATTTTGTCCCATTGGCTATGAATGACTTGCTAATTAGGAAATAAACTAGGGCCTGAATGCTCAGAGCTGTTTATGGAATGGAGGGAGTTTGTTTGCTTTGCTTTATTGAGTGGGTGGCTTTCACCATGATGATAATAGAGAGCTGATAAATAGTGAAAACACAGGAAATCATTCAGCCTTTGGCCCCTATGAAGACTAGGGGGAGAAAACGAATTCTAGCACTGGATGAGTGGACAGCTGTTCTTGTCTATGCATCACAGCTCAGCACGCCCTCCCTGAATCCCTCATGCTTTCAGCAGTTTTCTCGAGCCTTCTCATCACAGTCCACAAACGATCACCGGGGACGGTTACTGGCTCGTGGGGAATTTACACAATCATCTGTAAGTAGTGGAGTTGCTAATCCAAAGGCCACATCTTCCTGGCGGTTAGAATCCGTGGGAGAAAGATGGATCATTTTCTCCTGTGTAATTTACAATCTCCGAAAACCAGCTGGAGGGTGGCCCAACTAGATGGTCATGAGTTGAAGATTCTTTTTCTCTTTAAAGGGAGAATTTAAAATCAGGTATGAAATGAATATTGATTTAGAGTGGAAAATAAACAATACTAAGATTTAAAAATGTAACACCTTAAATATCAGAGAACCTAGGAAAAAATGGCATGTTTTTTTATATTAAATAACTGCTGGTGAAAAACAGTGTATATGAGCTTTGTAAGCAAACCAGGATAAAATAAAACTTAATTTTTTTAAAAAAAAACACAACTGCTGACACACCATTAAAATGCTTTTTCATCTTCTTTTCTCATTTTCTGGCCCTGCTCAGCTCTGCTTGAGGCCACGCCTATGCCGTTTTGTATCTGATCCAGCACGTGCAGCTCAACACTCTGCCCGGGAGTACCTCTCTGGGAGTCAGTCAGCTGTGCTGTTGGCCTGGACTTGCCCTGCAGTCAGCCACTGGATTACTGGGCTGTCTGGTTGCCGCCCTTGTTTCTCAAGGACCCCTTGCCTATCACATGCTAGAGTTCAGCTTGTTGGGTACCATAGGTCAGTAGAGACTATGCCTTTACACTAGACCTCTCTGGCAGGGTATCATGCATGCCACCACTCCCTAGACTGGCAAAGACATCATTCCTAGCCAAGAAGACTAGGCTAGGCTCCTCTGAGACCAACAGAAACTCTGTCCAAGGATAGATGCATCATCGTTCATTACTTCCCAGACCAGAAGACATGCTACATGTGGTCTGGCTCACATCCTGGGCCTTCAGCCACCTCTCAGACAAGCAGAAACTCAGATCTGGCTGGGGAATCCCAACTCCAACATTATACTGAACTGGTAGATACATGGCTCCAGTCCAGAAACACTGTCCCTGGCTATCCAGATACCCTGATGCCGACAATGGTAACAAGACTACCAATCAGATACCTAGGCCATTCATCTCAATGGTCCTTCCTTTTTTTACCCCCTCATTTTTTTATTTACCATGTTATTGTTGTTGTTATGTGCCATCAAGTCACTTGCAACTCATAGTGACCCTATGTACAACAGCTCTGAACCCAGCTCTATCCTGGGCCAACCTTATTGTCTCTGACACACCTACCCCCATTACTGAGTCACTGAGTCAGTTCATCTCATTGAGGGTCTTTCCATCCTGTGCTGTCCCTCCATCATCCTGAGCATGATGTCCCTCTCCAAGGACCAGTCCCTCCTCGCAACATGTCCAAAGTATGTCAGGTGAAGCTTCAGAATCCTTACCTCCAAGAAGTAGCCTGGTTTCACCCTCTCTAGGATGAACCATAGATTTATTTTTTAAAAAATACCTGTTCCCTTTTTGGTTTTATATTTTACTCTTGTGGTTGTCTTCCTTTTAAAAAATATTTTCTATTCCCCCCCCCCACCCGGTACCCTTTTCTCTTTCTCTTGCCAATTTGCTTTATCTTTTCCTTTTTCTCATTAATTTTTCCTCCTTTTTGCCTTACTGTTTAGATTCTCCATTTCATATTCCATATAGTTGTGGTTTCTATTTTCTATTAGGATGTGCTAATTTGTTTTTGTTTGGGGGTGTTTTCTGTTAGTTTTGTCTTGTTTCCCTTTTTCTTTATACAATTTGAGAACAGACAGCCATATCCAGATAAAAACAATATTCAAGCATGCATACACGGACAGCAGACAACAAGTGTCTAGCCACAAATGCACCTCTTGTATCTTTGCTTTCTAGGCAAGACTAAAGGCTGGTTTCTGCTCCACTTGATCCACAAGAGACTCCTACAAACAAAGATCAAGTCTGTGAACAATTTCTCTACACAGTGAAAACCAGATAGCACACAGACCACCATCCTATATCACACCTAACAGAACATATGAGGCAAAACGTTAAGGATTAACAGTCTAGCAAGTGATGGAACACACTCATGTAGTTCATCAGAAGTATCAAATAGGAATAATTCAAAGACTCTACCACCACCACAATGTCTCAGAAGCAGCAGGTAATTTTTTTCTTTCTTTTACTAAAATTATGATTCCAGTAGAAGTTTCCAGAGAGATTAGTTTTCATTCACTCATACATACACATTCTCCTCCATACCCCTCCCCAGTTCACCTTGTAATGCTTGTCTTCTTCCAGCTTGTTAATGGTCATACATATAATGTCTAATTGCTCAAGACGAGCAACCCAATCACAATATATTTATTTTGCGGGCAAAATATATGAACAGATGCTTCACCAAAGAAGAAAGTCAAATAGCAAAAAAGCAAACCAAACCAAAACAAAATCCAAAAACTGACAAATGCTCCAAAGCACGAGTTATTGTTGCTGTTATCATGTGCCGTCGAGTTGACGGTGACTTATAGCGCCCTGTCCTGAGCCAGTCTCACTGTCTCTGAACACACCTACCCCCAAAACCTCACTTACTGTGTCAATCCATCTCATCCAGGATCTTCCTATCCTGTGCTGTCCCTCCACCTTTCAAAGCATGATGCCCTTCTTCAAGAATTGGTCCTTCCTGGCAACATGCCCAAAGTATGTCAGATGGAGGGAACTTCAGAATCCTTACCTCCAAGGAGCAGCCTGGTTTTTCACCTTTTCAAGGACATAGTGTTTGTTTTTTTTGCAGTACGTGCTATGTTCAATATTCTTCTTCAGCACAACCCAAAGACATCAATTCTTCTTCTGTCATCCTTATTCATTGTCCAGCTCTCTGATGTCTAGCAAGTCTTTGCAAAACCCTAGCCTAAATCAGGCATACCTTATTTTCTAGACTGACATCATTGCTCTTCACCCCTCTTCTCTCTTTGGGCATTTATACATATCTTACTAATAATCCTTCTATTTTTTTAAATTTATCCTTCTGTTTTTACAATAATAGGTTGATGCAGTATTTGTCCTTATGAGACTGAGTTAATTCACTCAGCATAATGCTCTCTGGCCTGTCGCATTTTATATAGTATTTTTTGAGACCTTTGCACTTGAGTGTTGCATAGTAGTCCATTGTGTATGTATCAAATTTCTCAATTCATTCTTTTGTTATTGGACATTTTGTCTGTTTCCATGTTTTCACTATTGTTGAAGTGAACATCGGTGTACAAATTTCTGTTGTGTTTCAGTTCTATTTTTTGGGGGTATATTCCTACCTGTGGAAATAGCTGGGTAATATGGAATTTCTTTTTTTTCTTCTTTTTAATGAAAGTTTACAGACTTAGGGTTTTCATTCATTCATTGTTGCACTGTTTTCTCCACCCTCCTCCCCAGTTTGTTCTTCTTCCCCCTGCCCCAGTGTCTATTTTAATTGTCCAGTTGCCACAGTGCTTGTCAAAGCCAGTTCTGATTAATCTCCTTTGTCAGTGTGTCCCTTGCCATTCCCTATCACTGCTCCCTGAGAGAGACTTCACCCTGATTCATAAGGAAAGGGGGATGGCGTATTCTCTTAGCTACTTCCTGCTGAAAAGGGACGCTGTGGGTTTCAGGGTGAAGGTCTTCTCTCACTACTCTAAAGGGCCCCCTTGGCAGTAGGAAACACATAGACTATTATGGAGATTGATTTTGGAATTTAGATGCACTGTTATCAATTATGCTTAGCCATACATGTTCATATCCTTGAAGATGTATCATGGAAGTGTTGCAGCCGAGAAGATACAAATTTAACTAACAAGTTAAAAGTGCATGAGTCAAAAATTAAAAAGCAATAATATTCTGAGTAGAGGTTCTAATAGTGGCACAAATCAAGTTACAGAGGTAAGGTGGTTCTGTTGCCATCCTTACTCTAACTTAATTCTTTTTTTTAAATTTAAATTTGTTATTAATTTCAGTGAAAATTTACAGAGGCTTTGGATTTCCGTTCATTCATTGTTGTAGATTTGTCCCCTCCCAAGGCTCCCCCCCACCAGACATTACCCTCTTGGAAAAGTAAAAGAAAAGGTTCCTTCATCATTATTTTACAAACCCTCCCCCAGGTCCACTCCACCATTCTATGTCAGCTTTTTGAGGAAGAGCCAAACTGCCTTCCAGAGTGGTTATACATTTTACAATCCCATCAACAGTGTATGAGAGTTCCAATCTCTCCACCTTCTCTCCAATATATATTGTTTACCATCTTGTTAAACTTTGCTACTGCTTCTGGGGTGAGATGGTATCTCATTGTGTTTTTATTTACATCTCTGTTATTGCTGGCAATTTTGAGCATTTCTTTATGTGTCTGTTGGCCATCTAACTGCCTTCATCTGTGAAAACTCTTCCCATGTCTGTTGCTCATTTTGTAATTGGGTTAGCAGTCTTTTTCTTGTGGAGGCCCTGTAGTATTCTGTAAACTTTCATTATGAGACTCTCGTCTGAGATGTCATTGTCAAATGTTTTTAGTAAGTCTGTAGGTATTCTTTTCATCATATTGGAAAAGGTTTTTGATGCGCACAGGAACATACTCTTTAGAAATTATCATTCATCGATGTTACCCTCTCCTGGTTATGTGTTTACCAGCTTATTTATACCATATGCTTGACTTTTTAAGTTTTGCTCAAATTTGTCTCTTATGATCTTTATAGTTTGGGCTTTACCCCTAGGTCTCTGATCCATCTTGTGTTGATTTTTGTGTATAATGTGAGATGTAGATCCGCTTCAGCTTTGTGCAGGTAGCAGTCTAGTTTTGTCAGCACCATTTGTTGAAGATGTTGTCATTTCCCCATTTGATAGGTTTTGTTTCCTTGTCAAATACCCGCTGCTAATTTCTTGTTTCTAGATTCTGTTTGTAAGTTTATGTATCTGTCATTGTACGAATAACATGTTTTGGTTATTATACCTGTGTAGTGAGTTTTGAGATCAGCGAGTGCTGTGCCTCCCACTTCTCTTTAGTTTTTCAGGAGTGCTTTGCTTATTTGAGTTCTCTTTCTTCTCCAAATAAACTTGCTAATTGCTTTTTCTTTCTTTTTTTTTATTTTATTATTTGTGTGTGTGCATGTACCGTCAAATCAGATCTGACTAGTACAGGAGGAGATTGTCCCTCCTTTCCCGGCAGAGCATCTGGTGGATTCGAACCGTGCTCCTCTAGGAGCTAATTGCTTTTTCTAACTCTTTGAAAAATGAATATGGTATCTGTATTGAGATTGTGTTGAACATGTAGATTAGTTTTGGTAAGAAAGCTTTTTTCACCATATTGAGTCTTCCTACCCATGAACAAGGAACATTTTTCCATTTAGTTAGGTCTCTTATAATTTCTTACAGTATTTTTTGTAGTTTTCTTTATAAAGGTATTTTGTGTCTCTAGTTAGGTTTATTCTCAAGTACCTCAATTTATAGTTGGCTATTCAATATAGTTTGAAGCTCAGCATCAAGAAAATAAATATTCTTACCACTGGGCCAATAGGCAGCATCATGGTAGACTGTGAAAAGATTGAGATTGCTAACAGCTTCTGCTTGCTTGGTTCCACAGTCAACACTCTGAATACCAACAGCCAGGAAATCAAAAGGTGAATTATATTGGGAAGATCTTCTGTCAAGGACTTCTCCAGAGTACTGAAGAGCAACAATGTCAGTCTAGAGACTAAGGTGCACCTGATGCACGCCATGATCTTCACAATTACTTGCTATGCATCAGACAGCTGGACAGTAACTAAGGATTATAGAAAAAGAATTGATGACTCTGAGCTGTGGTGCTGGAGAAGAGTATTGACTATACCATGGAATGCTAAGAGAACAAACAGGTTCATCCTAGAGAGTGTGAAACCAGGCTGCTC
>NW_006399771.1:891100-899110 GCF_000299155.1 Elephantulus edwardii
TCGCAAACGACTCGATGGCACATAACAACAACAACAACATTAGTTGCAAGTGACTCAATGGCACATAACAACATTTAAGTGGTATTGCTTTCTTAGTTTCCTTCTCTGTAATTCCTTTGTTACTGATTTTTGTATATTGATTTTATGTCCTGCCACTCTACTAAATAGGCCTACTAGCTCTAACAGACTTTTTGTTGTGTCCTTGGGGTTTTCTGTGTACACTAATATGTCATCTAAGTAATAGTTATACCACCTCTTTGCCAATCTGCACATCTCTTATTTGCTTCTCTTGTCTTACTGCCCTAGCTAGTACTGCCGATACAATATTGAATAGGAGTATTGAAAGCGGCATCCTTGTCTAGCCCCTGTTCACAAGATGATACCTTCAGTCTTTCTCCATTGAGAATGATGTTGGCTCTTGCTTTGTTTATATACTTTTCACTGTGTTGAGGAAATTATTTTCCTATTTTCTTGATTGTTTTAATAAGGGAGGGCTATTAGATTTTGTCAAAGGCCTTTTCTGCATTAATTCTTAGGATCACATAGTTCTTGCTCTTCATGGATCAGGACTTGCATCTGTGAGTGAGAGAGAGAGAGAGAGAGAGAGAGAGTGTGTGTGTGTGTGTGTGTCTTTTTATGACCTGTTCAATTTCTTTTTTTGTGACAAGCCTCTTCTTTCTAGTTTTCTACATCTGTCTACGTCAATCTGGGTAGGGTGTGAATTCCTAGGAATATTTCCATTTCAGGTTTCAAATTGATCAGCTTATAGCTTTTCATAATATTCCATCATTATAGATTTAATTTCTGCTGGTTCTGTTGTGATGTCACTTCTTTCATTCCTAAATTGATGTATTTGTGTCTTCTCTGTCTTTTAAGTTGTTTGTCAATGGTTTGTCTATTTGATTGTTAAAGTACTTGAACCTGCCTTGAAGCAAACTGTTGGCTTAGAGTTTTTCCATCTCTCTAGATCCAGGATTCTAGAGGAAATAGACTGTGTCTCTGAACCATAGAGTTTTCCCATCCACAGGCGGGAAGACCCTCAAAATTTCACCCAAAAAGCCAGGTAATTGCCTCCTTACTCCTCAGCCTTGTGACTGTTGTTGTGATGTGCTGTTGAGTCACTTGTGACTCATAGTGACCCTATGTACTACAACTCTGAACCCTGCTCAATCCTGAGGCAACTTCGTTGTCTCTGACACACCTACCCTCATTACCCCCATCACTGAGTCAATTCATCGCATCGAGAGTCTTCCTCTCTTGAGAGGTCCAGTGGTAATGCCACACCAAGCCCCTCCTATTCCAAGTTGTTAATTTAATTCCAGCTTAGTTGCATCTGCTTTGCTGGCAGCTTCATGAAGACCGAAAGGAGAGAGACATCGAGGAAAGGGTCAGAAAAGCTGCAGGAGCTTTTTCTGTGGTGTCATGTAAAAAAAAAACTGATTAGACTGACAAGTCTCTCCTGCTTTATTACTGACAGCTTGTGTCTTCATTTTGATTTATCAGCACCACAACCTGAGTCAAGAGTGGAGATTAGCCCAAATTAAAACCCAAGTGACCCAGGAGAGTGGAAACATGATAGCGGGTGCAATAGGGGTGCAGTAATGGGGTTCTGGAGAACAGCTAACATCCGTGGGCAAGACGGCAAACAGGTCCTAGCAAACCAAATGTTGAGTTCCCAAGGGTTGCCTTTCCTGCTATGGTAGCATGAAGATGGAAATGTTTTCCTTCCGGCCAGGGAGTTGAGTTCATAAATAAGCTGTGTGGGTGGTATGTGTGGCTCTGCTGGTCTCAGGACAGCAATAAATCTTCACAAAGACCCATCTCTGCAGACACCTGGGAATGTGAGCAAAATTATCTCCAATTTAAAGTTATTAATTCTGCCCTTGTCATCCTCTTCCAGAAATACCGCAGCTGTTGTTATAATCCAACAGTTCCTAAAGATAAAGGGATACTACACTTCAGCTACTGAGGGCAGTTTGGAATCATTTGTAGACTCCTCACACATTCTTAGAGGTCTTCCGGTTACTTTTCATCCAAGATTGACTACTTAATTATACATTTGGGCAATTTTACCCCATGTCTTTGATTCCCTCTTAAGAATCTAAGTACCCACCCCAGCTCTAGAGTACAGATAGTGTTTCTTCACTACAAATCTGGTCTATCCAAACACCTGCTAGAAATTTGGGCAATGCCCCTTTAAAAATCCTTTCTAAAATGAATGCCTTGGACACCAACCTGGAAGATAAATAAAGTGTTGATGTTTACGGGGACTGACCATTCAGCAAGAAAAACAAAATCTAGATTGTCCCATATATTCCAAGGATCCGGGACTGAGTGTTCTGACAACAGCAGGATTATGCTTTGAGACATTTTCTTTTCTTTTCCTTTTTTTTTGTAATTGAGAGACCCCTGAATATTTTCAAGCATAATGCATATTTGTTAAATGTGAACTGTGAACTGACTTAAAGAATGAAATTCAGAGCTTGATAGTTAGAAGCCTGTTGTTGTTGTTGTTGTTATGTGCCGTCGAGTCATTTGTGACTCATAGCGACCCTATGTACAACAGCCCTAAACCGTGCTCTATCCTGTGCCAATCGCACTGCCTCTGACACACCCATCCCAATTACCCCAGTCACTGAATCAATCCGCCTCATAGAGGGTCTTCCCCTCCTGCAACCTCCCTCCACCCTCCCAAGCATGATGTCCCTCTCCAAGGACCTCTCCCTCCTTACAACATGTCCAAAGTATGTCAGACGAAGCCCTAGAATCCTTGCCTCCAAGGAGTAGCCTGGTTTAACCCTCTCCAGGATGAATCTGTTTGTCTTCCTGGCAGTCCATGGTACATTCAATACTCTCCTCCAGCACCACAGCGCAAAGGCATCAATTCTCCTTCTATCCTCCCTAGTCATTGTCCAACTCTCTGATTCAGACTGCTAGAACTATTGAAGTCCTACAATTCTTGAGCTCTTGACTCCATGCTTTTCTGACATGGCCACATAGATCCTAAAGGAAAAATTTCAAGCATTAAACATCCAAGACAGAAGAGTTTATTCCTCTTCTGTCTTTCTCATCTCAGGGACATGGAAGAAGTCATTGCTCAGACCTCAAACTCTAAGCTCTATCTTTAAATCTTCTCTTCTTCTTTTTCCTGTATTTACTGCATCATCCATTTCAATTAGCTCTGCTTCTATGGCATAGACCAATTCCATCTGCTCCCACCTTGGTTCAAATTCCGTCTTCCTACACTGTACTATAGTAACAGCTTTCTAATTATTTCTACTGCTTCCACTCCTCCACACCACTCCACCTCCAACGGTTCATCATACATGCAATGGCTGGAAAGGTTCTTTTAAAACATAACTAAATACAATAGTTCCCCTTCATAATTTATTCCTGAAGTTCACAAGTCACTATATGGTGTTGTGTTTGTTTTTTTTTTTACTAACTTTTCTTTTCTCATACCACTCTCCCTTTGTTCTCTACCCTTTAGCTAAAGAGATATTAATCCTTGCTTCTTCTGATCAAGCATTTGCATATTCCTCTGTCTAGAAGGCTCTTCTCTCAGATCTCCACACAGCTAGCTTTTACTTGTTATTCACATCTTATTTCAAATTTCCTTCCTTCCTTTTTAAAAGTAATATGTCCAAATCTAGTAGCCTTTTGTCATTCATTTTTTCTAATAGCACTGTATAGCATTCTCACTAGCTGACGTTTTCTTTTCTGTCTCCTACTAGAATGAAAGGCCATTGTGCTAGTCTCTGCTTTTGCTGTATCCCAAAGATCTGTAAAAGTGCCTGGAACATAGTAGACACATCATCATCATCATCATCATCTACATACATACAGATACACAAGAAAACAATTTTTTCTCATTAGAACATCTATATGAATATTTTGTGATTATAATTCTCCTTCCTATGGTAAATATCTTGGTGAACAGATCTTGCCCTTGGCGTCAGAGAATCATAATGTGACTATGGGGAAAATATAGTCTGTCAGAGAAAGCCTCCATCTGCTAATCAACTTCTCTGAGCCTTCTTCACCCTATCAGAATCCTATGTCTTATGCATTTTAGTTTTTTAAATTTTGCCCCCTGTAATAAGGATGACAGAAGGAGAATCAATCCCTTTGAGTTGTGGTGTTGAAGAAGAGGACTAAATATCTCATGGTCTGCTAAAACGATAAACAAACAAGTATGTTTAGGACAAAGTACAAGCAGGATACTTGTTTAGATGCAACTAAGATCCTGGTGCAACTTCGTTTCACATATATCGGGCATGTTATTAGAAGGGACCAGTCTCTGGAAAAAGATCTCATTCTTGGGATGGTGGAGGGCCAGTGAAAGAGAAAGACCCTCAACAAAATCAATTAACAAAGTGACTACAACAGGGGTCTTAAGGATATCAGAGATTCTGAGGATAGTATAAGATGGGGCGAGTTTCATGTCCACTGTTCGTAAGGTCTCTGTGTGTCAACAACAGGAGAACCTTCTGGAATAGGCCCTTGCTTAGGACTTCCAAGACCCACACTTTTGACACTAATCTGCATAACTGCAAAGCCAGAACAGCCACAAGGAAGTCCGAATTGCAAAAGCAGTCAGAAAATTGAAGTTTTCATCAAAGAAGATAAAACTTGTGATATTGATTGGGACAAAGGTAGGAGGGATGAGGGGGGACACAAAACAGCCAGAAGCTCTCATTTCTTTGTGATTATAATCAACTCAGAAGTTTAGCTTCTCTGTTTTATTACACTGGAGGGAAAAAAAAGAGAAAGAAGCAACTTAACCCCACCCCCCACCATCTAACACACCTGCAGATAATATCTCTAGCTTTCCAATATTTTACTTTAACAATTTCCCTTATTAAACCAGCACTGAGTGAATCTCCATTGGCCTATTGATTTGAGTATTAGACTGTGTATCAAAGATATAAAAATACAGATTGTTTTTTTCAGAGATAAATCACTATCTTTATATTGTTTCTGTCTCCAGGGTTCTGAATATTCCCTGGGGTTCTTAGACTGAATAAAATCAGAACAAGAGCATCATTCTTGGAAATTGAGAATTGAGTGGATTCTCTAGAAAGATTCCGAGGAAACGTCTGGTGCTGTTGCTGAATAACACAGTACAGGTCAAAGGGTTTGTGTTTATTCTTTTTTAACTCTAGACTCTTGGTAGAGAGGAGTCTGCATCAAGACGGTGTTGGATGTTTTCTTTCAGCTTTTAAATATTGGAAGTGGTTTCTATGTGGACTCTCACTTCTTGATTAACTATTGAGCTATAAAGATTCTCTGATCAATCCTTTCTGTATGTCAGAAGATTGACACCTGAAGTTGTCATTGGTAAATGTGAAATTCTATCACTCATTTATTGTACTACGATGGCTTGTGTCTTGTTAGGAAATTAGAAACTATGCTTTCAGCATTTCAAATACTGGTTAATCATGTTAAGTCGTTTCCAGCAGAGCTTCCAAACTAGGATAATACTAGTGGAAGATTAATGTGCACTTGATTCAGGCCATGGTCTTTCCAATCACTTGCTACGCTGCCGAAAACCAGACAATAAATAAGGATATCAGCAAAGAATTGATGCCTTTGCACTTTGATGTTGGAGAAATGGACTGAATATTCCCATGGACTGACAAAAGGACAAACAGTTATGTCTTGGCGAGTCTGTGGCCAGAGTGCATCTTGGAGGCAAAGATGATAAAGCTTCATCTCACATACTTTGGGCATGTTACTTAGAGAGGCTATTACTTGGAGAGGGACATCATGCTTGAGAAGGTGGAGGAACAGGGAGAGAGAGAAGGACCCTCAACCAGGTGGATTGACACCATGACTGCAGCGATTGGCTGAACTGTATTTGGAAATTGTGACGATGGCACAGACTAGGACGAGGTTTATAATCTGCTGTTCATAGGGTCTCTAGGAGTTGAACTCACCTGAATGACACCTAGCAACAGTACTGTGAGGTAGGCCCTGCCAATATCTTCATTTTACAGAGAAGGTGACTGAGGAAATGAGACCATGGAGATGAATTTGCTTGCTAATGAACTACAATTGATATGATAATGAACTACATTTGAGTCCTGGTTGCTCACAGATTGAAAAAGCTGTTTCTGAATTGAGCGTCTGGAAGCAGGAACCTCTATCTTAAGATAGAATTGACACTGTTTACATTAAAGTATCTCCTCTCTGAGGCTCATCCTTCTTGCATTTAAACTAATACCTTTTGTAAACAATATTAATCTTTTGGATTAACTGGCACTTAAGCAGAAGGACTGCAAGCTTCTCAGCTTAGCAGCCACCCAGCAGGGAAAGTTGGCAGTTGTGTCTTGGCCCAACACGACCATCCTGCAGATGTATTCCATTTATCATCTGAAGAACTAATTATTTGTCACTGTTAGAAACATAATTCACTGTTTTCAGTATCAGGAAAGAAATTTTAGAGTTTGCGTTGGTGCAGACTTGTCAGGGTGTTGATCTGTGGACTACAGCTGTAAGTTCAGGAGTACAGTTTGTGAAAGGGTAAAGGCATGGGATGAAGACAGAACTCCAATTTAAACTGGCTCAAGCGCTAAAGAGGTATTGCTGGAAATCAAAAGGTGTCTCCAGAGGGTCAATTAAAGTCAATTTTTCTCTCTCTGTCATTCTTGGATTCTCTCCATGTATTGTTCTCAATACACTGTCCATCTTTGCTGTCAGGGTAGGATAGGCATTGCTATACTCAGCCCTAGGCTTAACCCCATCTAGCTAAGCTAAACTATGTCAAAAGAAAGAACACACTTCCTCAGCTAGTATTTGAGGAAAAAGGAAAACAGGGTATTCTCTGATTGGCCCAATACAGATTGTGAATCTGACTCAAGGGCAATTAATGACATTTATGCAGATAGAGACTATGTTTAGCCAACCAACTGTTGCCAAAAGAACAGACAAGTCTATTTTGGAGGAAGTGAAACCAGCATGATTGTTAGAAGCAAGGATCACGAAACTTTGTCTGACAGACTTTGGGCTTGCTGTCAGGAGGGGCCAGTCCTAGGAAAATGACATCACAGTGGGAAAATGGAGAGTCAGAGAAAGAGGAAGACTCTCAAGGTGATGTAAGGCAAAGCGACTGTATATTGGGCTCTCGCATTTCAGAAATGGTGAGGAGAGTGCTGGACGGGGCAAGGTTCATAGGATTAGTATGATTTAGTATGAATTGCTGTCAATGACGCCACCTGACAGCAGCAAACACAGCCAGCGAGTACATCCCAACTCACTGTGACTCTGTGGCACAGATTAGAAGCACCTATAAAGTTTCCAAGACTGTAAATATTTACAGAAGAAGTTGTCCCATATTTCCCCTGTGAAGCAGCTGGTAGCTTTTTTTTTTTTTTTTTTTTTTTTTTTCAGCTGGTAGCTTTGAACTGCTGACCTTTTTGGTTAGCAGCTTGCTTCTTAAAACACTATGTCTGCAAAATAAAAGTTAAACAAAGAAGCACACACATCCAAATTGTTGAGCAAACTCCAAAGTACAAGCCTATAATTTTTGCAAGGATAAATCTCCGACGGTAGGAACATTTCCAATAGGACTAATGAAAATGAGAATCACAGGGAGGAAGTGGGAAAGTATAACTACATAGTGGGTATTGTAGTCAATGTTATAAAGCCATATTCATGAACCATACGCAAGTGGAGGTAATGTTATAGATCAAAATGTGCATAAATCATTAATAAAATTGCAATTTGCTTGGTAAACTTTCACTCATATCACAATAAATAAAGAAACAAAAAGAAAAAAAACCCAACACACTATGTTACCAGCACTCTTATGCTTTGACCAGCAGTATGAGGTTGTGTGATTGTCCACCCTTCCAAAGCACATGGAGTTCACTAGAGAAAGGGAGTTGCTATCACTGGATGGAAGATCTGTTAGGCAAATAAAAGTGACAGATAACATTTGCAAATCCAAAGAGCCAAAGAGGAGTATTGAGGGGGGAAAAACCACAAAACTAGTTTTAGGAGGTAATA
>NW_006399771.1:900187-919374 GCF_000299155.1 Elephantulus edwardii
GCCATCCACTTCTGAAATAGCAGGCCTCTGAAAACCCTATGTATGTAAGAAAGTAAATACAGAAACCAAAAATTATTAGTGGTATGAGGCATGTGGGGATTGGGGTGGGGGAAGAAAAGTTTCTTAGCTTAGAGGGCATTGAATTTGTTCTAATGGTGGTAGGATAATTTGGTAAAAGTTAATAAAAATAGTTGCATAATGTGAACAATGTAATCAACACTGAACTATATGTACACTGAAATGGTTGAATTTTTGTTGTGTATGTGTTTTCACTAAGAAAAGAAAGAAAAAAAGAATACAGAGAGATCATTTATACATTTTCCTATGATCCTCCAATGGAAACAAGTTAAACAAATACTATATAATATCACAATGAGGATGTTGATTAAAACCTCCAAAAGTTTGACTGTCTTTATTGTTTTTCTCTTTGCTCTCTGGGGATCTAGTACAATTTGATGGGGGGGGGGTTATGAGAGAAATTGAAAGAATCTGGTGTGAAAAACAATGTATTAGAATTTTGTAAATAAACTAGTATAATAAAAATTATAAAGGAAAAAATATTTTAAAAATCCAAAATATGAGAGGAGGAAATTTGACTGTGACAGCAACATAAAAATTACAGAGAAATTAAAAATTTTTAAAAAATTAAAATTGGAAATCTGAGGTGGAATTGGATTCACATTTGGCTAAGGAAGACTCCAAGTGCTATGCCTACATTTGTTTTAATTAAAGGCTGTATTAGAGAATTTGTTAATGAAAGTCAACAGCAAGATTTGAAGCCCTAGAAGGTGAAAGCATGACCCTGGAGGACAGAATGATGAGCTGAGCTGATAACCTAAGAGTTGAGTTATTTCAGTTGAAAGATGGGGACAGCCAAGGCTGAAGGAGAGGTGAAGTAGGTTGCAAAGGCGTTCCAAAGATATAAGGGGCAATTCACTGTACGTAAAAGATGGAGAGGAGAGAAGAGTTTGTGGTGACATCTTGGATGATGGAGTGAACAGTGAATGCAAAAACAAGGGCTGAGGCCCTTTGATACCATATCAACTTTTGGTAGTGTGGGGAATAGTGATGATTGGTGATGGAAGAGAAGAAACATTGTTTACCTAGAATATCCTGCAGATCGCTTGTTACGGATGGTTATTTGTTGGTTGGATGGAACATACAGACACAGGGGAATATTCTTCAGCAATAAAATAAATAAAACAAAATAAAATAACATAGTTGGGGAAGAACCAACGTTTCTCTCCTTGAGGAATTCAAGGGATGGAATGGGGAAGGGAAGATGTGCCATCTAAGTTCTTCCAGACTTGTGATATTCTTTGCCAATGTTCTGAGCAGTGATGTTGTGACCTTCAATTGGGGTCCTCAGGCCCTTCCTGCCCCACACTAACCCCAGAAAAAAGTGTTTTGTATTTGTTTCTTCCTGAAATTCCTGCTTCCCAGCAATTATTAATACATTGATAAGCCTGGAGAATTTTGCCCAAGATGCTACTTCTGCTGGGAGCATCTGGTAATATCTTTAATTTTATTTTTCTTCTTCTTTTTTTTTTTTTCCCTTAGGAACATCCCAAAGTGAGCAGATGGCAATAAGAAAAGGAAGATCAATGCTAAGGAAAGTGGCCTGATTTGCCCTTGAATTACCCTGTTTCCGTTCCTTGTACTTGAAAGTACAAAGTTAGAAAAGTAAGCTTCTAAAGTTAATTACTTATGCGTCTCAAATAGCTCTGGGAGTCAGAGCTTGTTTGTTTGACTAGGTTGCAGCTGTAGTCCCAGAATTTGGTACCAGGCCCATTGTTTTTGTTGATGTTGTATAGAGTCTGCACTGACACACAGCTGACCCTCCAGTAGGTTTCTAGAGGCAGTTAATCACATGGGAGGAGATTGTCCATCCTCTGCCCACAGAGCAGCTGGTGGCCTCGAACTGCACGCCTTTGGGATTGCAGCACCACTTCTTGCCACTAGACCACCAGAGCAGCCTAATCCCCTGGTAACAACAGTGAAAAAAAAATCAAAAGACATGTTATATTAGGAAAATCTGCTGCCATGAACTTTTCCAAGACGCTGAAAAGCAGTGACGTCAGTTTAAAGACTTCGGAGCACCTGATTCAAGCCATGTTCTTCGAAATTACTTTCTATGCATCTGAAAGTTGGACAATAAATAAGGATGACATTATATTATTGTCCATATATAACAAGAGTAATGATATTGTTCCATCATCAATATAACAGAATACAAGCAAAATACTTCCGAAGAACATTAAAAAATGGCTAAAAGAGTGTGCAGGGAAAGAAATGCTAGAACTGCTATGGAAGATGGATTGACCCAGTAACTATAGCAGTAGGCTTGAGTAGATTAGGATGGTGATGAGGGCGCAGACAGGACACATCCACTGTCTGCAGGGTCCCTGTGAGGTGTGGTCACCTTGATGATACCTAACAGCAACAACAATGCTATAGGCCAGGAAGTGGTGGTTCAGTCCTGGACTCTCACCTTCTCCATGGGAGAACTGGATTCAATTCCACATGGGAGCCTGCACTCATACACAATCACCACGGATGGATCTTGGCAGAGCTGTATGTATGCCACTATGATGCCAAGCATGGTTCAGTGAAGCTTCCAGATTTTGACTGACTTGGGAAGAAAGACTTGGTTATCTAGTTCTTAAAAATCAGTCAACAAAAGCTTCGTGGACCACACAATCTCATTGTATATGGAATCACCATGAGATGATTAAGAGATGACAACTTATTTTCCATAGTATTCTTGGTCCTGAGGAAATAGCAGTAAGTAAACAGTCAAACATGTCCCTGTTCTCAAACAATGTATATTCTAGTAGTGGTACAGTAACTCATTTTATCTGATATTGTTGATATCCTTTTGTTGAAGCTACAAAAATGGGAACAGGTTACTTTAAGCAAAAGTAAAGGCTGTTGGGCTGTGGGGTACATGAGGTGGAAGGACACAGTAGACACTGTTGGTTGTCTAACACCAAACCTCATTACCTTTTTTTCTTTGATGACAGTGATCTAATTACCTAACATGTGTGTACTAATCAGCCTTTTTGTTCCCAAACTTTTGAACTTCTGGTCATGTGAGATGATAAAATCCTTATGTTATTTTCAGATGGCTGCTGCTTATAACTACACATAGTATAGCTGACAGGAAGTGGTGAGCCAAAGCTTAAAACAGACAGGAATCACGAAAATTTGAGAAGGCCAAGAAGCAAGATATAGTAAATACTGGTGGTGTTATTATTATAAAACACAAAACTCATGACTATCGAGTCAAAACTGATTCCGAGTTCCATTGGGTTTCTGAGACTGTAAGAATTAAAGGAGAAGATGTCCATCTTTATCCCACAGAGTCAGATTTGAACCGCTGGAATGATGTGGCCTTTAGACTAACAGCACAAAGCCCTATAGACTACTCTACTAGTTGTTGTTTGTTGTTGTTGTTGCTGTACTCCATCAGAGCTTCTAGAAATAATTCCTTTTCTTCTCCTAGCACCCAAAATGGAGAAGCAAAGTTTTTCTAATAAAATTATGGTTGCAATTAAGGAAGAAAATAACATCTAGGAGACAACACTGAACAACTGGGCACTATGATCTGTAAGATAAAAGTATGAACAAGGAACAGTTACTAGTTCTTGACCTCTTTGGAGATACAATGTCACCTGACAGTTGGGTGAGAAGAAAATGGAGGGTCAATAGGTTTAAAATATTTAAACTGACACATAGGAAAACTGACCATTTATCAGAATGTACAAACTTGAATTTTAAGTTTGTACATATACACTATTATAATCAAGATGTGGAATAGTTCAGTCACCTCAACAACTCCTTCACATTGTCCATTTGTAGTCAAATCCTCACCCTATTTCTAATTTCTGGAAACCAGTTTTCTATTTTCTGTTAATCCTTACATTTTTTCCCTTTCCAAAATGCCATGTAAGTGAAATCACACTGCATGTAACCTTTTAGGATTAGCTTCATTCATTTTGTGTTTTATCTTTGAAATTTATTCATGTTGTGTCTATTATTAGTTTCTTTTTGGTCACCTTCCATTATATATACGTATTTCTGCTAATATTCACTTTTCTTTTCACCCATTGTGAGGAGTTCAGGTTGATTTTACCTTTTGATGAATATAATTAAAGCTGCTATAAACATACCTCCTCCTTTTTTTTCTTCCCTCTTCTACTTTTTTACCTTGTTGTTGTTGTTAGGCACTGGCAAGTCGAGTATGACCCATAGTGACACTATGAGCAACAGACCTGAACCTTGCCCAGTCCTGCACTGTCCTCCTCCTCTCTGGTGCACTTGAACCCATTGCTGCAGTCAGTTCTTATGCCATCCTTATTCATGGCCCAGATCTCACATGTAAAGTAAGTGATTGAAAAGACCATGGCCTCTATCAGGTGCACCTTAGTCCTTAAGTTGACATAATTGCTCTTCAGGATTTTGGAGAGGTCCCTTTAGCATAGGGATACTCAATTGCTCTGACACTATTGTGGACAGTACTATTCATTCTCCATTAAAGTGTCTGTGCACTGTTGTCACTAATCAATGGCCCATGTTTGTATGGGCCTCTCTCTGGACTCTCCATTGTTTCTGCAGTGATCTGTGTGTCTCTTCTGTCTAACCACACAGCCTTTATTACTATAAATTTATAGTTAAAGTTCCCATTGGGTAGTTTGAATCTTAGTTCTTAATTTTTTATATTATTTTAGCTTCTCTAGCTCCTTTGCCTTTCCATGTAAACTCACTATATAAAAATTAATCCATAGAAATTAATATAGTTAATATAATCCTTATAAATTAATCTGACTATTCAAAACAGACAAACAAACAAACAACAAAAAGTCCTCAAAATCTCTATGACATTTTGAATGACATTTCATGAATAGATTGGGGAGAATAAATATCTTACTATGCTGAATTTCCAATCTGTATGCATAGCATAGCTCTTCAATTATCTAGATCTTGATTTTGTTTTCATTAGTGTTTGTAGTTTTCAGCAAACAGATCCTGCACACATATTAGTAGATTTATAAGTATTTAACTATTTTTTCAAAAAGATATAAGTCCTTTTGAAAAATTTCAGTTTCTTACCATTAATTTTTGGTATGTGGAAATAAAATTGAGTTTATAAGCTGATCTTGTATTTTGTGACCTTCATAAAATAACTTATTAGTTCTATTTTTGAAAAAATAGATTCCTTTGTAATTTTCTATGGAGATAATAATTTCATCTACAAATCAAGGTTTCATTTTTCCTTTTCAACCTATGTGCTTCTTCTGGGGGAAGATCTTACTGTCTAAGATAAAATTTTTAGTATGATATTGAACAAGAGTGTTGGGAGGGGACACTTTGCCTTGTTCCCATGATTAGGAGGGATATACTCATTTTCACCCACTAAGAAGTATATAAGGTGAGATTTTTTCCCCCCCTGTAGATATTATTAATCAGGTTAGGGAAAATTTAATCATGTGGGAGGAGATTGCCCATCTTTCCTGCTAGGAGAAGCTGGTGGATTAAAACCTTATGCCTTTGAAGTATTCCTGTTTTCTTTTTTAAAAAATTTTGTTATTAGAGTAAACCTAGACTAAGGATGACAGAAGAATCGATGCCTTTGAGTTATGGTGCTGGAGAAGAGTATTGAACCTCCCACAGTCTGCTAAAGGGACAAGAACAAACAGGTCTGTTTTGGAGAGGGTGAATCCAGGCTACTTCTTCAAGGATTTTGAAGTTGCAGCTCACATACTTTGGGCATATTGTCCTGGAGTGACAAGTCCTTGGAGAAGGACATCTTGCTTGGAAGGGCGGAGCAACAGCAAAGGAGAGGAAGACCCTAGATGAGATGGATTGACACAGTAACTGGGGGTATTGGTGTTGAAGGCAGTGAAACTGGCACAGAATAGGGTGAGTTTCAGAGCTATTATATATAGGGTCACTATGAGTTGGAGGTGACTTGATGGCACATGATAACAACAATAGTCTTATAAAATAAGTTGAAATATACTCCATTCTTTTTCTGTTTTCTAGAAAAATTTATGTAGACTTATATTATTCTTCTTTAAATGGTTGGTAGAATTTACAGTGAAAACATCAAGACCAGGATTTTTCCTTTTTAGAACATTTTTAACCCTACATTTAGCTTGTGTAATACATATAGGACTGTTCAGATTATCAGGGATTTTTTGGGGATCAGTTTAGTAGTTGTAGCTTTCAAATAAATAATTTCATCTAGGCCATTGATTTTATATGCATAGAGCTGTGCATAGTGTTCTCTTTTAAACTTGTAAAGTTTGTGAAGTCTGGGGTAGCCTCTTCCATCCCTGAAAATTATATAATGTGTGTCTTTTCTATTTCTTTAAGAGTTTAGCTAAAGGCTGCTCAATTTTATCGATCTGTTAATACAACTGACTCTTGCTTTCATTGATTTTCCTATTGTTTCTAATTACATTTTTTTCCACAGATATCATTATCTCTTCTTTCCTTCTACTTGCTTTAGCTTATTTCTTTTTTCTCATTTTATTTTTTTGGTAAACAGTTACACTAGTGATATAAGACCTTCCCGCGCCCCCCCCCCCACATTAAAAACTTAATGCTATATACTATACCTAAGCACTGCTTTAGTTGCATGTCATACATTTGACATGTTGTGCTTGGTTTTTGTTACATTCAAATTATTTTCTAATTTCTCGTCAAAATTTCTTGTTGGACTCTTGGATTATTTATAAATGTGTTATTAGTTTCTAAGTATTTGGGTGCTATTTTAGACATATTGTTACTGATTTTTCCATTTAATTCTAATTTAAATTCCATTTACTTTTGTTGAGTATTGTTATTGGTAGGCACAGGACCTCAACTAATTTTTGTATATTTATCTTGTATCTTGTCATGTTACAGAGTTGGTCTACTAGGTACAACTGTTTTCTTATTGAATCTTTGGCCTTTTCTATGTATACTATCATATTATCTGCATATAAAGATAGTTTTAGCTCCTCTTTGCCAGTTGAATGCCTTTTATTTCCTTCTTTTGTCTTACTGTTTTTACTAGAACTTCTAACATAATATCAAATAGGAAAGGTGAAATAGACATTCTTGCTTTTTCCCCGTTCACAAGGGGAAAACTATTAATCACTCTCTGTTGAAAGTAATGTTGGCTATTGGTTTTGTGTATATACTTTTAATTATATTGAAGAAATTTCACTCTGTTCTTATTTCATTGAAATTTTTACCCAGAAAAATGTTTTGAATTTTGTAGAAAGCCTTTTCTGCATTAGTTGATATGATCAGGAGGTTCTTTCCTTTGTGCTGTTGCTATGAGGGATTATTTTGATTGTTTTTCTTATGTTGAGCCATCCTTGCATTCCATTTTGTGTTATTGTTGTGAGGGGTTATATTGATTGTTTTTCTTATGTTGAACCATCCTTACATGCCACTTGATTATAATGAATTATTCTTTTGATATTCTGTTGATTGCTATTGGCTAGGATTTTTTCCTTTATGTTCATGTGGGATATTGGTCTATAGTTCTCTTATTTCTGTAGTTTCTTTAACTTGTTTTGGTATCTGAGGTATACTTCTTTTATAGAATGACAAATACTAGGAGTGTTCCTTTTTCTATTTTCTACAATAATTTAAGTAAAATTGTTAAGGGTTCTCTATGAACAGTAGAATTTGTCAGTGAAGCTGTCAGGTCAGAGCTTTTTTGTTTGTTTGTTTCGAAGAATTTTTGTTTTTTTGTTTGTTTGTTTTCTTTTTAAACAAGATCAATTTCTTCTTTTATGATCAGACTGTTGAATGTTCTACTTCTTCTCTCTCAGTTAGGTAGGGTGGGTGCATTTCTAAAAATGTGTACATTTTCTCTAGATTTTAAAAATTGTTAGGCTATACCTTTTCATAATACTCTATTATTACTCTTCTTATTTCAGTTAATTTTGTGTAATGTCCTTAGTTTCATTTCTCATTCGAATTACTTGTATGTTTTCTTTCTTTTTCTTTGTTAGGTTTGCCAATGGTTTGTCAATTTTATTGACCATTTCAAAGAACCAACTCCTGGTCTTGATGATAGTTTCTAGTGTTTTTCTGTTTTGTATTTCATTTATTCCTGCTTGTGTCTTTGTAACTTTCTTTCTTCTGTGGGTTACAGAGTTTACTTACTGTTCTTTCCCCATTTGTTGGAGATTCTGGGTTAAGTAATTTCTCTTAATTCTTCCTTTACTATGTGCTTGCTTATTATTATTGCTATTATTATTATGATGTACTGACTGTTAAGTATTGCCTTTATTATATCTCAGAGATTTTTAGTATGTTGTGTTTTCATTCTCTTGTTCTAAGCAACTTTTTCATTTCTTCTGTTACTCAGTAGTCATCAAACAAGGTCTTATTTAGCTTCCAAGTCCATGGGATTCCACCCCCCCTTTATCTTCTTGCTAATGATTTCTGATTTTATAGCATTGTGGTAAGAAAATGCTTTATAGTATTTCAATGTTGTTGTTTTGTTTTGTTTATTGAGGCATCCTTTTGGCCTGGCATATGGTCTATTCTGGAGAATGTCTCATGGACAGTGGAAAAGAATGTACATTAAGCTTATGTTACCAGTATTTTATATTTATGAGATCAAGTTGTTAATTATATAGTTATTCTTCACATTTGTTGAGTTACTTTCTAGTCCTCCTGTCTTTCAATGAGAGTGGTGTGCTGAAATCTCCTCCTACTACTGTGGTGGTGTCTACTTCTATCTTCAAGTTACTTTTTTTTAATGTGTTTTGCAACACTCTTATTTAGTGTGTAGATATAATTAAGGTTATGTATTCTTATTCTATTGACCCTTTAAACATTATACAATGTTTTCTCTTGCCTTTTATGCTATGCTAGTTTTTACCTTGAAGTTCATTTTATCAGAGATAAAATGCCCCTCCTGTTTTTTTCTTTCATTGTTGTTTACTTGATTTATTTTTCCCACCCATTGATTTTTTGAGATTTATGAAATTTATTTAAAAAATATATGTGAATGGATTATGAGTAGAATCTGATGAAACATAATTAATAAGTATTTTTCCAATGATAATTCAGAAAATATCTGGTTTTGGTGGACGAGAAGGCAAACTCCTCCAACAAAAGTTGAAATAATTACATTGGTATATATAAAAGGGAGCTTTGGTGACCTACTGGTTAACTGTGCTGCAATCCTGAAGGCACACAGGTTGACTCCACCAGCTTACTCTGAGATAGAAATATGGACAATCTCTTCTGTGCAGTTAACTGCCTCTGCTATGCCACCCTTTGATTTTTAGTCAACTTTATCCTTGTATCTCAGGTATCTCTCTGGCAAATAGAATATAAATTTGTTTTATTTATTTAGCTATTCTGTTATCCTTTTCATCTTAACTGCTGTGCTTTAGCCATTCACATTCAGTGTTATTGTCAATAGCCTTGGTTTTATTGCTACCATTTTGGGGGTTCTTTTTTGTGTTGTTGCTGCTACCTCAGTCCATCCATTTTTCTGTGCTGTCTTTGTGAAACTTCTTTAGTATTTATTGCAAAGTTGGTCTCCTTAAGCAGTGGGAAAAAAAGAGGCAATAATGGCATTTTGAAAGTGGAAGATGGGGAATAGGAATTTCCCCATCTAAGGGAGGTCAACCTCTCTCTCTGTAGGACTCAGACTCAGTGAGCAAAGAGGCACTATCATGGTATGTTCAATATTTTTCTCCAGCACCACAACTCAAAGGCATAAATTCTTCTTCTATCATCCTTTGTCATTATCCAGCTCTCAGACCATAGCAAACAATTGAGAAGACTGTGGCTTGGATTAGGCACACCTTATTCTTTAGACTGACATCTTTGCTCTTTAGCACCCTGGAGAGATCCTTAATGGCAGATATTCTCAATACAACTTTTCTTTCCCCCTATATGAATGTGAAAATGTATTTAGATTAGTTTTCAAAAACGTATAACTGTTGAACAACTGACAAATATGGTAAATAAAACTTAAGATTTTCAATTGACCAATAATATGACAAGAATTAAGAAGTATTTTCTATAGAAAACAAAGCCATTTTTCCCTTCTCCCCTAGTTGTTAGAAACAAAAGTTTTATCATTTACAGTTTGAGGTTTCTTCTACTTCACAATTCATTATTGAAAATACTCTTTAAATTTATCTCATACCTTCTCTGTGTAATCTGTGAGCAGGTTATTTTTGCTTTGTAATGAATTGTTGTTTTGTCATTGTTGTTGTTTATAGGTGCTAGCCAGTCAGTTCTGACTCGTATCAACCCTGTGGACACCAGAATTTAACCCATTCTGATCCTGACTCTTCCTCACAGTGACTACTATGCTTGAGCCCACTGTCACAGCCAATGTGTCCACTTGTCTCTTTGAGGGTCTTCCTCATTTCTCCAACCCACCATCTTACCAAGCATGATGCCCTTCTCCAGGGACAGGCTCTCCAAACAATATGTTCCAAGTACCTGGGAAGCAATCTCACCATAGGTCTTTCCAGGGAAAATTATGCTTGCACTTCCTCCAGGACAGATAGACAATTCATCTTTTGATTCCCTCACGGCTGGTACCAAGAATGTTTACTGTGAATCTGAGAAAGAGGAAATATTAATATCTTCAACCTTTCCTCCATCTTTCATAATGTTGCTTGCACAGTAGTGAGGATTTTTGTTTTCTTGATGTTGAGATGCAATCCATATTGAAGGTTGTAGTCCTTGATCTTCTACAGCAAGTGCTTCAAGTCCCACTCAATTTCAGTGAGCAAGATTGTGTTACTGCTTAACACAGGCTGTTGATGAGTCTTCTTCCAATTCTGATGTCACATTCTTCTTCATAAAGTCCAACTGCTAGAATGATCTGGTCAGCACACAGATAGAAAAGGTATGGAGAAATGATACATCCCTGACACATTTCTTTCTTGATTTTAAACCATGCATTGTTCCCTTGCTCTGTTCAGACAATAGCTTCTTGATCTTGATCTTGGCATGAGCACAATCAAATATTCTGGAATTCCCAATCTTCTCATTTTTAGCCACAACTTCTTATGATCTACATATTCAAATGTATTTGCATAGTCAGCACAACACAAATAGACATCCTTCTGGTACTCTCTACTTTCACCCAAGATCCATCTGACATTAACAGTTATCTCTCTAATGTCATGGCCTCTTCCAGATCCAGTTCGTATTTCTGTCAGTTATCCAACAATATTTCTGGCACTTCTCATTGGTTTTGGATAATCTTCAGTAAGATTTTACTTGCATGTGATGTTAATGATATTGTTAGATAATTACTGTTTCTGTCAGAAGGGAGCCTTGGTCCCTTAGCATTAAGGAATTGCCCTGTCAACACAAAGGTACATGGTTCAAGTTCACTGACTGCTCCACTGGAGGAATATGGGTAATCTCTTCCTGTGGGATTAACAGCCTCTGAAAACCCATTGGAGGGTCAGCTATGGGTCACTTCCAACTTTATGGTAAACAATCATTGTTAACAACAACAATAACATTTCTGTTAGGATGTTGTTTTTGTTGTTAGATGACATATGAACAACAGATCTGAACTTCTCCTTACCCTGCATCACCCTTCCAATTTCTGATATGTTAAAGCTGACTGTTATAGTCACTTGTCAATCTAACTTGTTAAGAGTCTTCCTCTTTTTCTTTGATCCTCCACCTTTCCTAGCATGTGAGATGAACACCATCCTTGCCTTTAAGAAACACCCTGTTTGCACTTACTCCCTGACAGTCTTGTTTATTCTTTTGACAGATCATGGGATATTCAGTACTTTTCATCAGCAACACAATTCAAAGTAATCTTTCTTCTTCTGTCATCTTCATTCATTGTCCAACTTTCAGGTGCATAGGACATAATAAAAAAAGACCAGATTTGGATCAGGCATGCTCTTAGTCTTTAAACTGACATCCTTGCTTTTTAACAATTTAGAGAGGTCCTCAACATCAGTTTTTTCTCCAGGGCAAAATGCCTTTTGCATTTTATGACTGCTGTCACTGTGGGTGTCAATTATGGATCCAGGTATGAGGAAGTCATTGACAACTTCAATCTTTTCCCCATGCATCATGTTATAGCCTATATTGATCCAGGGGTGATATTTTTGTTCATTTTCTTGCTGTTGAGTCCATATGTAAGGAGGTCCTTTTGCAAGTTCTGGGCTCAGCATCCCAACAGGTACTTGTGTTGAGTTCATGAAACTGCTGAGATTTTTCTATTAAATTTGTCCTCACTCATGCCTTCTTCACTCTCCTTTGTGTCTGACTTGGTCTCAGTAATTTCTTTTCTAAGTCTTTTGGTGTTTCTATGGGAAAGGGGTAGTTTTGTGGGTCTAACTAGATGGCAAGAGATGGCCTTCTGTTATCTTGGCCAAGTATCCTGTCCTGCTTGTACTGCCCTGGCAAGGCAACTCTGCCTTCCTCTCCACTGCAGTGATAATGACTTTGGATCACAAACAGATAAATGAACCATTGTTTGTTGTTGTTATGTGCCATCAAGTCTCTTGCAACTCATAGCGACCCTATGTACAAGAGTCCTAAATGCCGTTCTATCCTGTGCCAACCTAGCCATCTCAAACGCACTCATTCCCACCACTCCAATCACAGAATCAATCCATCTCATCAGGGGTTTTCCTCTCCTGTACCGCACCTCCACTCTGCCAAGTATGATGTCCCTCTCCTAGGACCAGTCCCTCCTTGCAACATGCCCAAAGTTAGCATTTAGTAAATCTGAACTTACAGTGACCCTAAAGGACAGAATAGATCTGCCCCTTAGGGTTTCCAAGAGTATAGCTTTTTACAGAAGCTGACTGTTACATCTTTTTCTCTTGGAATGCTGGGTAAGTTGAAACTGCCAGCTTTTTCACTATCAACCAAGTCCTTAGCAACTGAACCACTAGGACTTGATCTCAAGCACCCAGAAAACCCTATTTCCTTTCTAAAGTAATCAAAAGCTGCTAGCTTGTGAATGTCATCTACAATGACTTCACATTCTTGATGGTTTGCACATTTCTCAAATGGTCTGAAAAACATAATTGCTTTTTTTGAAAAGTATTGGATAATGACATCACTTATGTTTTGTAAAATAACATAAGATATTGATTGTATCATATCTTTTGCCCAGAAACCCTTGGCAGGCTTCAGTCAACATAAAGTATAATTTGAAGTAGGAAATTAAAAGGCACATTGCCATGGGAAAGTCTGCTGTTAGGGACCTCTCCAAAGTACTGAAGAACAATGGTGTCTCTCTGGTGCATCTGATACAGGCCATGGTCTTCGCAATCACTTGTTATGCATCAGAGAGTTGGACAATGACCAAGGAGGATAGAAGCAGAATTGATGCCTTTGAGCTGTAGTGCTGGAGAAGAGTATTGAGAATACCATGGACTGCTAGGAAAACAAACAGATTCATCCTGGAAAGGGTTAAACTGGGTGGCTCCTTGGAGGCAAGGATTCTGAGGCTCCATCTAACATACTTTGGACATGTTGTGAGGAGAGACGGGTCCTTGAAGAAGGACATCATGCTTAGGAGGGTGGAGGGACAGCGCAGGAGGGGAAGGCCCTCTATGAGGTGGATTGATTCAGTGACTGGGATAATCGGGATGGGAGTGTCAGAGACACTGCGATTGGCACAGGACAGAGCAGAGTTTAGGGCTATTATTCATAGGGTCGCTATGAGTTGCAAGCGATTAGACAGCACATAACAACAATAACAACAATCTTGTCAGAGACTTGGTTCTGTTGCTGTATGAGCTTAAGTATGTTTCTGAATCTCTCAGCCCTTCAATTTCCTCATCTATAAAATAGCAATAAATGAACACTAAAGGGAATAATATCATTAAATGCTTAGCATATAATGCTTGGTAGTCACTCACTCACTCATTCATTCATTGCCATTGAGTCATAATCAACTCATCTGACCCTCCTGCCGATTCTTGGAGACTGTAAATCACGTAGGAGGAGATTACCCACCATTCTCCAGGGTTGCTGCTGGTCGAGATGACTTGTCGAGAAGTGTGCCCCTGGAGTTAGCAATGAAACCCGCTCCAGACTATGCCATCAAAAGCTCCTGGCAAATAATACTGCTCAATACAGATTATTATAATTATCCTGGCTGGCAGATATGTTCCAAAAGCCCTTTTACGTTTTCCAGTTTTAAAGGTGGGATTCTCCAGTGGATTTTGGGTGAGCATCAGTTATCTGAGAAAATGTGGTAGTGCGGTGATTACAGCACTATTGTGCTAAGTGAAAGGTTGAGAATATGAACTCAACAGCTGACCTGTGGGAAAAAGTTGAAACAGCTACTCCCATCAAGAGCTAGAAACCTGTAGTACAGTTCCAGTCTGTACACCCAGTGCACGAGCTTGCTTTTTACCAGATCTGCCGCATCTGTTTAGCTTGCTTCTGTTTTGCATAGTTTTACTTTTCTTATATTTGTATTTAACTTTCTAAAGGTCTGTGCTGGTAGAAGAGCTCTTGAAACTTTTTTTTAGTAAAAATTTTTTACTTTAATTGTTATTTTAACAAAAGTTTACAGAAAGTTTAGATTTTCATCCATTCATTGTTCTTGAAACTTTTTAAAACTTCCTTTGAAATAAGATTGGAGGGAGACAAAAATGAGATTTTTCACCTTCTGATTTACTCCAAAGGATCTTTGTAAACTTGAGGAATAATATATACTAGCAAGGGATTTTTTTTTAGGGGGAGGGGTCAAGATATTGAAGGATCCTTGATATTGAAAATTACTTATGGAGTTGATTGACCATGTCCACTGTAGGCCACTTTCCAAGAAGACTTATTGGGTAGAGAAGGATGTAATTATTGTGGCTCAATATCCCTTGTGTAGCACCCATTCATGCTTCTTGTAGACTTCTAGCATCCTTCTCTATCACAACAGCATTCTCTGACTTGTAACATGAGTGTCTGCTTTTGTTTCCACTCTTCTACCAGCTTGGGAAGGTCCTTAGATGACCAAGAATTTCAGTAGTTTGAACTGACTCAGTGAGATCATGAGTTAAAATCTACTTGATGACAATGGAGTTGATTTTGGTTTTGCTAGCCTAGGAGCCTCCTTTAAAGTGACTGCAAAATCAAGGAATAAGCACAGAGGAAATTGGGACAATGACATAGTGTATGGCAAGGGTCTGATCCGTTGTTCATAGGGTCACTATGAATTTTAATTGACTTGACTATCAGTTGCAATTGACTTGACAGCCCCTAACAGCCGCAACAGAAATCTCCTTAGAGCAAGAGTCAAAAGATGTTCATCTGTCTATGGCCAGCAAAGTGTCAAATAATATTCCACTGAAAGAAAACATGGAGGACTGATTTCATTGATTCTTAAACTGATAACCAATTTGTATCAATTAAAGTAACATTCCCTGCTACCCATTTGCCATATTTCAACTTGTTATTATCATGTTTCTGCATTTTTTAAATAAGGAGTGGTAGGGAAGGCTTTATTTTGCATGTGCAATATTAACACAAATCAAAATTACTGCTATTATTTAGTCCATCTTGGATTCAGATCTGTGCTGGCTTTTTATTTTCTAACTTAAGAATGTACAGTTCAAGAAGAATTACACAGAGGGGAAAACAACTTCTACTTCCCATTTGATTAATACAAGAAGCAGTAACATCGGAGACGTTCACTACTTGGAAAAGCTCTTGTGCAAGCTGTCCATGGTGTCCGGGTCTTTTACTTTAATACACAGTCAAGCACCTAGAGTGGATCTGTGAAATCCTGTCTGCACCAAGGAGGCGATATTTTCCTTTAATTTAGACAGACAAAAACCTCTTTCATTTGTACAGCTTTCAACAATTTATTCATTCAGTTGATAAATATTTAGGAATGAAGCCTTTTCGAAGCCCTGGGATGAGAACTAAGAAATACCTAGCCTCATGGTGCTTTACCTTCTAGAGGGGGTGGCGGACGCTTCCTCATGACAAACACCTTGGTGATATATAGTGTAAAGGGGAAACATGGGGAGTGTGAAGCAGTAACCTGGTATTTGTCTGGAAAACCAAATTAAGGAGATGACATTTGAATCCAAATCAGCACATAAGTAGGAATTGCTCTGAAATAGGTGAGAAAGAGAAAGGCAGAGTTTTCAAGGCTGAGAAGGATTCTGTGCAAAGTTATGAGGCAGGCAGCAGCTTGACGTGTTGGAGAGGAGAGTAGTAGAGGGAGACAGGCTGAAGAAAAAGCCACTGGATTCTGTTTGCATGATCAAATGATTTCTTTTCATGGAGGCAGGGACAGGAATACAGAGTTAGACCTGAAAAATCGGATTATATTTAGAACAAAATTAATTAATAAGTAAATAAAAAAGAAAATAAAATATATAAATATAATACATAAATATAAAATCTATAAATATAAAATATAAAGATAAAATCTTATAAGTAAATATTTATAAGTAAATAAATAACATGCCTCTGGAAAGTCTATGAACTTTGATAAATGTTGATAGTTGTAGAGGAGTTTCGAGTCTTTTGTTCACAGGGTCGCTATGAGTCATGCTCGACTCGAAGGCAATCAACAACAGCAACAACAATTTATAACAAAATCAAAATGTATTTAAAATTCTGAGGATGATAAAAATTCAACGGACTTTTCTCTAGCCCCATGTATGAGAATCCTAAGAGACTATAGCCTATCCCTGAAGGAAGTCAGTAAGAGGAGAAAAAAGAACAGTGACTCACTAAATATTTGCCAAACACATACACACAATACAAGCCAGCCGAGTTTCCCTGCCTGAGAATCACACATTGCCCCGAGCGGCGGGTTTTTTGTTGTGTGTTCTCCAGTTTATTCTAACTCGCAGAGAGTCCGTGTGATAGAATAGGACTGCCCCCCACGGGATTCTTGACTGTAATCTTTACAGGAGCAAATCACCAGATTTATCTCCCACAGAGCCACTGCTTGGGTTTGAATTAGCAATCTTTGGGGTAGTTGCCCAATGTTTAACCGTTATGCTATGAAGGCTCCTTGCGTAGTGGAATTGGACCAGATAATTTAGAGAGAGACTGGAGCTTTGGTGGCTAATCCAAAGGTGGTGGCTCCCTGATGGTTCACATCCACAAGCCACTCCTTGGGAGATAGAAGGGCCATCAATCTCCTTCCACACAATTTATAGTATAGAAAACCCACTGATGGGGCAGCCAGGAGTTGGTTTTGACTTGATGGCAATGAGCGACTGAGTGAGGAGACCTCAAGAATAGGGCAGCAAAACTGGACTCTGTGATTGGCTGCAAAGAAATCAGGGATTTTAGAGATTTCTTTTTCTGTTTCTAAAACAACCCTAAAAGCAAAACCAGGTGCTATGGAGATGATTCTGACCCTTTGCAGGCTTCACATTAGAACCATGCTGCACTGAGGTTGCAAGGCTCTGCCCTTTGGAAGCAGATCATCAGACCTTATGATCGGCCCCTTGGTGGGTTAAAACAGTTAACTTTTCAGCTAGTAGTTAAAACACTTAACTAGTCCCACCACCCAGGGCCTTCTCCATTTCCAAACTGAGATGAACCTGGTTTTTCATCTTGTAGATTTTGGCATGCTCCACCTTGGGAATATGCTTCGCTTCCTTCCTGCAGGCAGTAGACACATCAGTAATTAGCTTCTACTGCAGGGGAGAACCAGCCTGCGTGAGCAAAGGAAATTGGAAGAGGGGAGCCTTTTCTCCTTGGCTGAGCCACCTGGGTCAGGCTTGGTGTTAGGAGCACGTTACTAACAAGCCCTCAGTCTGCGGGAAGTTTTATCTGCCAGAGTTTTAATAAACTCTTCATTGTAGCAGCTCCCACCTGGTGACTTTTCCCCTCTGTGGGTGACTCTAAGTGTCATACACTATTTATCAACTGCCTTGAGAAGGTGGAAACCTGCTGCAATTTGATAAGCATTTGAGATGTCAAAGTGCCTGACCCAGGCAGCTTCTCTCCTCTGGATAGTACACATTGGTGGCTTGGGTTTGATAGCTCCTGTACTCCATCTCCAATGTTCCCCTCGCATAATTATAGACTCATTTCTTTCTTCTCCTTTCTCTCATCTCTGTTGGTGAAAGGGAGGTAATGAGTTTGTGGTTTGACCCCATAGGCATGTGAGGAGGTAGAGGGGGGGAAAAAGTGCTGCCTCATGTCCGCACTGTTGCTCTGACCTTTTCAGGAGGCCTCCTCAGCCAGCATCTGTGTGTTATCCTCACAGCTTCCTGTCGGAGAAACAGGACAATGTGGATTGGCTTTCTATTTGCAGATAGAGCTATTCGGGCTCAGAGAAATGTGATGGCTTGCCTTGGGGTGTAGAGTGAGTTAGAAGCAGGCTTAGTGAGGACTCAGCTAGCTTGCATTTTGTTTATGTGCTTGACAAATATTTAGTGAGTTGCTGGCATATGCCAGGCATTTTCCTAGGGACTAGCAAAAGATTGGTGAGCAAAACAGACGAGGGCTGTGCCCTAATGGAGTTCTCTTAGAGATCCATCTAAAAAAAGGGATTGTTTCAGGACATTCTTAAAGGAGCCCTTGGTGCTTAAGAACTTGATTGCAAGGAAAAAAGGTTTGTGGTTCCAACTCATCAGCTACTTTATAGGCAAAAGATGCAACTCTTTGCTTCCATAAACATTGGTCTTGAAACCCCTAGGAAGCAGGTTTATATACTCTATTCAGTAGGGCTGCTAGGATTTCGAATTATATGAATTTATTATTGAGAATGATTCCTTGCAATGTGGTTTTTGTTCGTCTGTTTTCAGGATATTCATATGCTTTTGTGCAAAGTATTTTGTTTTTCTTCATTTGACTTTTAAACACATACCTCTCTGAGTCAAAGGCTCTCCCTTCCTCTGCACCCTCCTTTTCCTTTTTTTTTCAATCTCTGGATTTGGGGGATCCACATTCATTGCCAGCACCGTCTGTTCCTTTTCTTGCTTCCTTTCCTAATGATTTCAATAACTTTTGATACAATGCATCAAAGGCTTCTCTTGCGCAGGAACAAAAGGTGAAGTGTTAATATGATTTTATCTGGGCTCAGATTGGATTAAGAAGACTTTTTATTTCCTACCTTTCATCCTCAAGTTGGCACTTGTTAATTAAATTGAGCCTGTGAAAAGTGACCTTTTCAAGGGAGGGGAGATCCTGAGGGAAAAAAAAATAAATATATCTATACATGTAATCTTATT
>NW_006399771.1:920089-946326 GCF_000299155.1 Elephantulus edwardii
CAAAGGCATCAATTCTCCTTCTGTCCTCCCTAGTCATTGTCCAGCTCTCTGATGCATAACAAGTGATTGCAAAGACCATGGCCTGTATCAGGCGCACCACCTGTGACTTATAGCGACCCTATATACAGCAGCTTTGAAGCCTGCCCTGTCCTGAGCCAGTCTCACTGACTCTGACATACCTACCCCATCGCCCCAGCTACTGTATCAATCCGTCTCATCCAGGGTCTTCTTCTGTATCGTTGCTCCACCCTTCCGAGCATGATGTCCTACTAAAGTACTCGAATTTCTCTGAGTCTATGCCACCTGGCCACAAGGGGGTGGAGAAAGTAATTTCCCTGTGTGTATAGAGACAGGCTTGTGTCTTTCAGCTTCTGGCCAGATGTGACTGATGATGTGGCCATGGTCTTCCCCAGGAAAGGAAGAGAGCCAGAGGAAGAGAAGAAGATGCTGAACGAGATGGATTAAAGGGGTGGTTATCACAGTGGACTTGTAACTAACACATGGTCCAGCTGCCAGTCACTGGAACCAATCACTGAGAAGAGGTCCAAATCTCCGTACTTTATTTGGCAGATCTGAAAGATGACACATCTGGAAGGTAGGTAGATCTCTCTCCAGAACTGCCTCTCAGGTTATTCAGAAATGACTAAAACTTACTGAAGCAGAGCTCATGAGAATGGAGCAGGACAGGGCAGGGTTCAGATCTGTAGTTCATGGGTATGCTGTGAGTTGCTGTGGATTTGATGGCGCCTAAGAACACAGCATAGAGTACCTGAGGGAAGCTCTAATAGATTAATGGCAAGGAGTTGCACTGCTTACTAACCCAAAGATTCAAATCCACCAGGTGTTGTGCAAGAGAAAGTTGGGCAGTCTCTACCCAGGTGATTTATAACCACTGAAAACCTGATAGATGATCATCTACGAATTGGTGTCAATGAGGTTTTCAAAAATTTTTTTTGTTGTTGAGTTCTTTTAAAAATATGGTACCTGGTAGATAGGGTGTACCTCCTCTGTTATTGTATCTTATTAGTAATGAGTGTGGTCATCCTAATTAGACTTCTAAAAGAAAGGTGTTAATTTGGATTACTTTATATATATGCCTCCTCAGATTTTGTGCACGTAGGTGCTTTTCAAGTATATTAAATTAAGCAAACAAGGTGGTGAAGTCAAGGGAACATGTTTTGGAATCAAACAGAATTGTATTTAAATACAGGCTCCATCATATGCCTGGTGTTACCAGAGGAAGCGACTTACCCTTTCTTCTCTTAACTGGAGGGATGATAGCAAATTCCACTGGGTAGCTGTGACGACAGATAATATTACATAGGACATGGGCGTGGTATAGAGCTTGAAATAAGGTTGGTCTTCAAATGCAAAGGGAAATGCAAAAGGGAAGCAAAATACAGTTTGACTTTGCAAGTGACACTTTTCTGACATGTTCAATCTCACAGGATGTGACCCTTGTGGCCAAGTCCATGTGGTCTCACTCTCTTGTGCTGGCTTATTTCCAAATAAGTCAATCCTGTTTTTCACTTGGGCTTTTCTTAAACTAGACCCAAGAAGCAGGTCAGTCTTTTTCCAGCGGTGAGGCCTGGATGCTGTCAGAACTGAGTTCTCAACACCTCGTTTAGGTAGAGGAAGCTGACCTATGGTAGGAAAGACAAACGTCCACAGAGGCAAAGATAAACGAAAATAAAAAGTGAAAAGAGAGTGAGAGCTGGTCCCCAGAGTTGTTCACACCTTGGTGGAATTGGCCCTGAGACCCAGCTGAGGCTTTTACTTCCCCAGCATTTCATAAGGTTATTTCTCTGTCCTTCTCATAAAATCTCCCTTCTGCCTGAGCAGTTGGATTTCTCTCACTTGCAGTGAAACAAGTTCTAATCAAAACAGCAATCAATCAGGTACCTTCTGTTTCTCCTACTTATCTGCATTCCGTCTAAACTTTGCCTTACGTTTTCTCTGACTTCCTATTTCCACATCTGCTGGAAGATCCTTAAGAATTTAGTTTTACACCTGGGGAGGGGACGAAGCTAATGAATGCAGTTGGTGCCAATTTTTATGATATTTACGTGGTGGTGTCTCAGGAGAATTTGGTTGTAAAAGAGCAACTTCGGTTGTCTCTGAAGTGGTCTTCTGAAAGGCAGCTCACTGTGCAGAGCAGAGGACACTTTGGAGCAGGAGACAGGGGCATGAGTTCAAGGCCCTGCTTCAACACTCTGGCAAGTTCTAAGCCCTCGAGGGGCCCCAATTTGCTCATTGGCAAAAAGGAGGTGATAGTATATGCCTATTTCATGAGAGGGCTGGCTGCATAATTGGATAAGAGAATTCATTAATTCAACACATTTTTTTTTACTGAGTTGTTACCCTAAGCTCAACACTGCAAATTCACGTATTACTCACTCAGAATGGCATATTCTCTCGACCATCATAACTGAAGATGAATTGAGTGACGTGTTTGTGGAAGGATGAACAAAATCAACACTCTTGGTACCAGCAGTCAGATCAGGAGACATATTGTTTCAGGTGAGTCTGCTGTCAGGGACCTCTCCAAAATACTGAAGAGCAATGATGTCAGTTTGAAGACTAAGGTGACCCTGATTCAGGTCATGGTCTTTTCATTCACTTGCTACACATCTGAAAGCTGGACAGTGGATAGAGATGACGGAAGAACAATTGATGCCTTTGAGTAGGGGTGTTAGAGAAGAATAATAAATATTCAATGGACTTCCAAAAGAGAAGGATAATAAATATCCCATGGATTGCCAAAAGAGTAATCAGATGTGACTTGGAAAAAGTTTAGCCAGGGTGTTCCTTGGAGGCAAAGATGGTGAAGCTTTGTCTCTCGTACTTTGGACATGTTACCAGGAAAGGCTATTGCTTGGAAAGAGATACCATACTTGGAAAGATAGTCAACAAAAGACAAGAAGACCACAAGAAGACCTATGAGATGAATTGACACAGTGACAGCAGCAATGGGTTCAAGTGTGTCAGAGATGATGAGAATGACACAGAGTAGGACAGGGTTCAAGTTTGTTGTTCATAGGGTCTCTATGAGTTGTACTCTACTAGATTTAACAATGACAAGTAGGATTCAGATGGGCCAATAAGTTAATGCTACTTTGGCAGACCTCCCAAGTTTCATGCTAGCATGAACTTGGCCTCTAAAATGTTCTACCCGTACCGGTTGCCATTGAGTTGACTTTGCCTCGTGGTGACCCCATAGAGTGAAATCGTGCTCCATGTTTTCGATGGCTGGTCTTTTGGAAGTAGGTTTTTAGACCTGTCTTCTGAGCTATTTCTCAGATTTCTCAGGGTAGATTTTTCAACCTCCAAACTTGTGGTTAGCGTCCTAATACTTTAACGATGGTACCACCGAAGGAAATGTCACAGCTCACTTCTAAGACTTACGGGATATTATTTCAACTCATGAGTCATCTCTTCTCTGTTACAGTCAGCTAAGTGTCAGAATATCTTCCCTTTTCTGTGGGTCTAGAATCAACAGCCTTGCGTTTGACACAGTTCTAGGGCATCATTCCTGTCTACCATTTTGTAAATTGCTCGAAGCCAGGGATGTCATTGCCTCTGGCAGTGGAGTATGCTGTCTTACAAATTCACAGTCCCTCGGCATTTCCCGCAGTGTCCCCATTCACAGCTGTCTTGCTCCGTGCTGGGGCAAAGCCACGTGAACTAAAAGTTGGGAGCCCTGCGGGGATCCTCCTCCCAATTTTGCTCACACACCTTGAGCAGAACAAAGACACTCCTTGCTCCCTCAGCATCTCCATCTATGAAACAAGGATAAAAACACCTGCCCTCTTGACCTCACAGATAGGAAGCTAGATTATGGATGTGAGACACAGCAGGGTACTGTGCGCCCGCAAAGTACTATCATTATTTTTTTCTATATAACCTTAAGAAAATCTTATTACAAAAGTGATATATGCTCATTGGAGAAAACTTAGAAAATGCAGATAAGTAAATGATGAAAATAAAAATAGTTCATAATCTCATCACCTAGAGAGAACTGCTGTCGATGTTTTGCTATATATCTTTTTAGATCTACATCTCTATACTTGAAATGGGATCATAATAGTTGTGCTATTTTTCAATCTGATTTCTTCACTTAATAGCATGCAGCCACCAGAGTATGCCCTGCCAGAGATTAAACTTGTGATATTTCGTCCCCATTTGAAAAGCCTGAAAATCATCTTGGAGATATTAAAAAGGTCACATGCCCCTGTTCTCCAAAGAGTAGGTGTAGACACCTTGGCATCACGGGGGAGCACGCTGCAGGGTCTGGAGACGGGAGGTTGTGCATTCAGTCCTGCTGTAAGGGCTAAGACGGAAATCTGCTTGGCCCATAGAGGAGGATTCCTGGGGGAGGAGGGGAAGATTGATGGTGTTTTTCTGAGAGATGATGAGAAATAGATTCAAGGGTTATCCTAGATCCTTGAAGTTACCATGATCCCTGAGTGTGGCTGGGTGTGAGCCAAGCGAGCCTATTTTGAAGGATTGTATTTTATTTCCCTAACTGTGGGAGATTGTTGATAGATTGTCCACCAATCCTGACTCCACATTTCTCCTCATAGAGCCCAGCCTCTCGGATAATCTGTTCTGCATACAGGTTGAAAAGGTATGGAGACAGGACACATCCCTGGCATACACACTTCCCAATTTTGAACCATGCAGTGTTTCCTTGCTCTGTTCTGATGACTGCCTCTTGGTCCAAGTATAGGTTTCACATTAGCAGGATCAAGTGTTGATGCCTTTGTACTGTGGTGCTGGAGAAGAGTGTTGAGGGTACCATGGACTGCTAGGAAAACAAACAGATTCATCCTGGAGAGGGTTAAACTGGGTGGCTCCTTGGAGGCAAGGATTCTGAGACTTCGTCTAACATACTTTAGACATGTTGTAAGGAGGGACCAGTTCTTGGAGAGGGACATCATACTTGGTAGGGTGGAGGGACAGCGCAGGAGGGGAAGGCTCTCTATGAGGTGGATTGATTCAGTGACTGGGGTAATCGGGATGGGTGTGTTGGAGACAGTGCAATTGGCACAGGACAGAGCAGGGTTTAGGGCTGTTGTACATAGGGTCTCTATGATTCTCAAGTGACTTGATGGCACATAACAACAACTGTGGGAGATCTGGACTAATCTGGACATCAGACAAGCATGCGAACAAACCAGTCATCTTTGAGTTGATTGTGACTCATGGTAATTGTGACCCATGCGTGTCGGAGAAGAGCTGCTTTGATAGGGTTCTCAATAGCTATATTCTTTCAGAAGCATGTTGCCAAACCTTTCTTCTGCAGCACTTCTGGGTGAATTCTAACCACCAACTTCTTGTTCAATAGCTGAGTGCTTAGCCCTTTGTGCCACCCAGGGCCTGATATTGCTACCCTCCCCCAAGAACAAGCTGGTCTCTACAATACATTAGACTTTAAAGAGTTATATGATAACAGCCAAGCAGCATCTAGGGTATTAGCTGCATCCATCAATGACTTGGTGGACAGTTCATCATATCCACTTTCATCTGATCCACTCTTAGTGTTTTCTCCATTTGAAAAACTGGATTGACTATCCTCCTCTTGAGCTATGTTAAGTTCATTGGAGTCTTGAAAAAAAAATATATGAAAGCTTTGCAATCTACTTTTGAAAAATTAGCCAGTGAAAACCCTACAGAGCCAGTTCTGACACACAGGGGGTTGGCATGAGTCAGAATCAACTTGAGGACAACTGGATACTAGGAGCATCAAAACCTTATACATCAAAACTTGTATTGTGTAGGAAAGCCCCATGAGATGTGGGCTTAGCGGGAAAGCAGTTCTCAGCTCAGGCTGTCGGATTCTCTTTTATCTGTCTTCTGGAAGGGCCTGCAGGAAAGTATGACCAGAGCCCAGCCAATCAAATGCCTGATTCCCAGTCTTTTTTATTTTTAAGGAAGCCATACTGAGTGTAGCAATCCCTCTTCCAAGCTCTGACTTGACTGTGATGCAGAATCATGCCAAGAAGCATAGCAATCCTCAAGAGATAATTTAATGCAGAACGTAATATAGGCATTGGTTTAAAGATGTCTGATGGTGGAAATCATAAAGATGATACTGTGATATGAAGTAGCTGGGAAAAAAATCAGCACATGGAAATCGGAATAAATCAATATGATTTGTAAACTTTTATTCAGATAAAATGAATTTTTTAAAAACAATTGTTGTTGTTGTTGTTGTTGTTGTTATGTGCCGTCAAGTCGCTTGCAACTCATAGTGACCCTATGTACAACAGCTCTAAACTCTGCTCTGTCCTGTGCCAATCTCATTGTCTCTGACATGCTCATCCTGATTGCCCCAGTCACCGAATCAATCCACCTCCCAGAGGGCCTTCCCCTCCTGCGCCTGCCCTCCACCCACCCTCCCAAGCATGATGTCCCTCTCCAAGGACGGGTCTCTCCTTACAACATGACCAAAGTATGTCAGACGAAGCCTCAGAATCCTTGCCTCTAAGGAGCAGCCCAGGTTAACCCTCTCCAGGATGAATCTGTTTGTTCTCTTAGCAGTCCATGGCACCTTCAGCACTCTTCTCCAACACCAAAGCTCAAAAGCATCAATTCTCCTTCTATCCTCCTTGGTCATTGTCCAGCTCTCTGATGCATAACAAGTGATTGTGAAGACCATGGCCTGTACCAGACGCACCTTTGTCTCCAGAGACACACCGTTGCTCTTGAGTACTTTAGAGAGGTCCCTAACAGCAGACTTTCCCGTTGCAATACATCTTTTAATCTCCTGCAAACTAAAGCTGTGAACAATCTCAATCTCTTCACCATCCATCCTGATGCTGTCAATTGGTCCAGTGGTGAGAATCTTTGTCTTCTTGACATTGAGCCTCAATCCATATTGGAGGCTGCAGTCCTTGACACTCTGCAGCAGGCGCTTCAGGTCCTCCTCAGTTTCAGCAAGCAGGGTTGTGTCATCTGCATAACGCAGATTGTTTATGGATTTTCCACCAATCCTGATGCCACATCTCTCCTCATAGAGTGCAGCCTCCTGGATGATCTGTTCTGCATACAGGTTGAAAAGGTATGGAGACAGAACACATCCCTGGCATACGCCCTTCCCAATTTTGAGCCATGCAGTGTTTCCTTGCTCTGTTCTGACAACTGCCTCTTGGTTCAAGTATAAGTTTTTTGCATTAGCATGATCAGGTGTTCAGGGATTCCCATTCTTCTCAGAGTCAGCCACAGTTTGTTATGATCCACACAGTCAAACGCCTTTTCATAATCAATGAAACACAGATAGACATTCCTCTGGTATTCCCTGCTTTCAGCCAAGATCCATGTAGCATTAGCTATGTAATGGAAGAGTGTGACTTTGGGCCAATAAAACTTTATTTATAGGACCTTAGAAGACAGAAAGAATGTATAAACTCAAGATTTTAGGACTTCTGAAGGGGTATGATAAAGTTGGTTCTGGGAGTGAAAGATTTTAGGACTTCTGAAGGGGTATGATAAAGTTGGTTCTGGGGGTGAAGAATGAACTCAGAGATGGTGTCTGTGGCCTCCAGGTGAAGGGCTAAGATATGTCAATAAATTTGGAAGACAGCATATCACTGAAAGACCTCCATATTTGTACATATCACACACACACACACACACACACACACACACACACACACACACACGATGATATAACTGAGTGCAGACATTATCAAACAATATCATTAATATCATTTGTGGAGCTCCGGTGACCTAGTCACAAAAAGCTGGGCTGCAATCCCGAAGGCATGCAGTTCAAATCTACCAGCTGCTCCATGGAAGAAGTTTGAGTTGTTGCCGTTGTTGTTGCATACCATAGAACTGGCCCATAGCAGACCCTCCAATGGGTTTTTGGAAGCAATTAATTGCACGGGAGGAGATTGCCCATCCTTCTCCTGTAGAGCACCTGGTGGCCTTTGGGATTGCAGTGCATACTCTTGCCACTCAGTTATGAATCACTTCTGACAGCACACACCAATAGTGGTATTGTTATCATTATTATAGCAATAGTAATATCATTAACATCGTCCATGCAGCTCTGATGACCTAGTGGCAAGAAGCTGGGCTACAATCCCGAAGGCTTGTGGTTCTAATTCACCAGATGCACTGCTGGAGAAGGAGGGACAATCTTCTCCTGTGCCAGTCAGATCGAATTCAGCTGTGAAGAAGAAGAAGGAGGAGGAGGAGAAGGAGAAAAAGAAGAAGGAAGAGGAGGAGGAGGAGGAGGACGAGGCGGGGGAAAAAACACATTGTTAGGCCTCCTCAAGGCACGAGTTAGGCCAAGGAAGAACTGTGACATTCTTCCTCCAAAGATCACATGCACTAAAATCTTGCTGATGATTAAAGTATAACCAAAACAGTACATCACACAGGACAGGCAGCGGTAGTCAGAAATTCAAGCAATATTCGGAAGGATATTTTTGATGCTGTCCTGATGAATCTTCTTTAAAAGCAGAGAATACCAGAAAGATGTTTACTTGTATTTTATTCACTATAAAAAGACCTTTGAGTGTGTGGACATAATAACGTTACGAAAAGCACTGAAAAGAATGGGAACCCCAGACCACTTGGTGTGCTCATGAAAAATCTCTACAGAGACTAAGAGAGGCTGTAGTTCAAACAAAGTAAGGAAACACTGCGTAGTTTGAAATACACAAAGGTGTGCCAGAATTGCACTTTTCCCCCTCTATACAGTCTGTTTTTTATTCAGTCTGTGTACTGAACATACCATTCTAGAAGCTGGACTATATGAAGAAGAATGTGCTATCAGGATTGGAGGAACATCAACAACCTACTCACAGAAAAAACTTTACTTGCAGAAAGTAAAAAAGACATAAACACGTACCCTAGAAGATTGAAGACTACAGCCTTCAATATGGGTTGCATCTCAACATCACAGAAACAGAATCTTCAGAACTAGATTCACAGGAGATAATCATGATAGAGAAATGATTAAAGTTCTTTGGTGCAACCACTGTGGAAGACAGGATGGTACTTTCTCAAAAAGTTGCAAATTAGAGATACCATTTGATCCAGCAATTTCACTACTGGGAATATACCCCAAAGAGACCATAACTGACATCCAAGCAGATATATGCACACCCATGTTTATTGTTCACAATAGCAAGGAGTTGGAAACAACCTAAGTGCCCATCAACAAAGGAATGGATAGAGAAGCTGTGGTATATTCACACAATGGAATACTATGCTGCATTGAAAAACAAGGAACTCATGCAATATTATTCAAAATGGGTGACGCTGGAGGACATTATGCTGAGTGAAGTATCTCAGTCACAAAAGGACAAATACTGCATGGTGCCATTGTTGTAAAACAGGACTGACCTTGGGGTTGGGAGGAGACTGAGAAAGATGGGTTCAATAATGTATACTGCATTGAAACAGATGAGGGAGAAAACTGTTTAAAAGGGATATGTGATAAGGCATTTTTGTCATGACAAGAGTCCAGAGCGAAGGACCTGGGGGGAGGGATTGTAAGACAATGAAAGAATTTTTTTTATATTTTTTTTAATTTTCCAAGAGGGCGGTGTACTAAACAATGAATAAATGGAAATCCAAAGTCTCTGTAAATTTTCATTGAAATTAATAATAAATTTTAAAAAAAGAATATCAAATAAAAAGAAGTGATTACAGTTCTCAATGATTTCATTTAACTTGGATCTACAATCAACACCCATGATAAAAGTAGTCAAGAAACCAAAAGATATGTTGCTTCAGGCAAAGCTGTTGTCAAGGACCTCTATAAAGTGCTAAAGAGCAAGGATATCAATTTAAAACTAAGGTGTGCCTGATCCAAGCCATGATACTTTCGGCTGCTTCCTGTTCATGTGAAAATTGGACAATGAATAAGGAAGATTATAGTTGCTGCCTTTCAACTGTGGTGCTCACAAAGAGCATCAAAGATAACATGGGCTGCCAAAGAACAAACAGAAATGTCTTGAGGTAGTGCAACCAGTAAGATCCTTGGAGGCAAGTATGGTTAGACTTCATCTTAGTTACTTTAGGTGTTAAGATACCTTTAAGAAGACATTATGCTTGGGAAAGTAGGAAGTCAGCTGAAGAGAGGAACCTCATCAAGGAATTGGATTGACACAGTGACTTAGACAATTGATTTGCGTGTGATAGAGATTGTGAGGATCACCTAAATAGGGCAAAATGTTCATCTGTTCTTCATAGGGTTTCTATGAGTCAGAGTCACCTTGAAGACACTTAACCACAACAGCAGCATGGGTTCTATGAGACCTCTTCTACACGTCACAGTATCTTGTTAGGGCAGCGTTTCTTTCTGTTGCTTGTAATCAAGAAACAAACCTAGCAAGGACTGTGATGTTATCACTCCGTCAAGAAAGTGAAAACAAAATGTGAAATGTTATTTCCGAGATGAGGAAACCGAGGGTTAAGGAGATGATATCTCCTGCTCAAGCCTGGTCAGTGGTGACGCTAGACAAGAATTCATCCATTGCTGTCGAGTCATTTCTGACTCAGAGACCGTTCATTGCGTTTCTAAGGCTGTAAATCTTAATACGAGGAGATGACTCATCCCGTGGAGCAAATGATAGATTCGAAGTTCTGACCTTTCCATTTGCAGTACAACAAGCAATGCACCTTTGCCACCAGAGCTCCTGACGACTAGAACTCAGGTCTCCTTAATCCACAACCTGTCCTGATTTGATGTTTTGTTTTTTTTTCTTCTCACTTAGCCTTCCAGGTCCAGAAATTAGAAGAGTTCCTGAATCTCACAAGTTGTTTATAATGTCCATCTTCTGTGAAAGACAAAACAAATGTGCTATAGATATTCCTTGCAGTCAGCAGTGCAGTGAGTTTGTTTAAGCAAGGTGTCAGTGTGTCCATTACGTTGATGAAAGAGAAGTGAGTCTAACGACTTTAAGTTGTTGAAGAGGCAGCAATTGAATTTGAGACAAGTGGCCTTTCAGTTTCTCCCCAGAATGACTGACTTTGTGAGGAGCCAGAGAGAGACAGGGAGTGGTGGCTTTCTCTCCAAGCTCCCTCTGATCTCCTCCAGTCATCTTTCAAGTGCCTGAAAAGCCCTGGGAAGGTTTGCTCCCCAGGAGGGCTCTTTGTTTGGGTTTCTGGCAAGAACTCTGAAATGGAAGAGGATCTCTTCGTGGTTTGGAAAATAAAAAATGACTGAAACACTATTCTATTGATTTTCTTCTCCTTGTCTCACACCACTGGGTGAATAAATTATGCTTTGAGGTTTTGTACAAATTACTCAGTAAGACCACAGGCGATGCGTCTGGCAAACGTGGACCTCTTTGGTTTCAATTCCATAGGGCAGATGCTGGCAGAAACTGTGGAGTCGGAAAGGATCTTAAGTGTCATCAGACTTAATTCTTACTTCGTAGGTGGGACTCAAGGTGATAGGGGAGCTGCTTTATCTAAGACCACAAAGCAAGCTAGTCACGGAGTAGAGACCAGAATGCAGAACATCAGGCCGGACCACACTGTCTTCAAATCTGAAACTGGAAACGTTGGGCTCTTGTTAGATTCCTATGATTCAGAGGGGGAAAATGTTGATCCAAAACCTTAAATTCTACAAGAGCTGAGAGAACTACCTGACTTCTTTTCCTGAAGAGGAAATGGAAGGGGTTTCCAAAGGGAAGTCTCCAAAAGTCTTTACTTTTATTTGTTTAATAGATATCATTGTTGTCCATTGCAATTGTCATGCAATATGTGTCTTCAATGTGTGGAGATATTGTCCACAATGGAGACTGCAAAGCGAAAGCTTTGTGCTGGTACTGTTTTGATCCATATTACTCTGTTTCACCCGTATTGGTTTTTAGTTTGTTTCTCTCTTCTTTCTTTTCTTTTTCTTTTTTTTTGAGGGTGAGCAGAGCCAGCAGGCCCAGTAAATCAGTTTAATGAGATTCAAATAGATCACATAGGACTTATTAAGGTGGGTGGTGAAGAGCTGATTTTTAAAAAAAAATTTTTTTTGACGCATATTCTTTTTGAGTTACTTTTTAACACATCATGATTTTGAAATTGAGTTTCAATATGCCATTTTAGGTATTATATTTTAAAGGCCAGGAGGTTGCACATTTCTTACTCAAAAGCAAATATCCCCCCCTAGAAAGAAAGAAAAAAAAAAAAGCAAATATCCCCCAATCCTTGCCTCCCCGTTGCAGCAGTCAGCCAGTTTTACAAAGGATCTAACCTTTTATTTGGGACTCCAGAGTCTCCACCATTCCCAAATCCCCTCTGAAGCTGCAACTGAGGGTCGGCGCCATTTATCACCATGCTTCTGCTGCCAGACAGTAGCCCTTTGCAAGCTCAGTTAGCAAATAATTCAAAATATCTTTAAGATAAAGATCCTTCATCAAGTCATTGGCTCAATCATTTAACATTTCTCTACTGCTGACTATGTTCCTGGAATAATGTTAGTTGGTGGTAAAACAATGACACACATGGCTTTCCCCTCAATGAAATGTGGTCACAATGAAATGGCCCCTGTTTCCCTGTGTCAAGCTGTAGTTTTTGTACCTCAGTTAGGCAGGAATGTTGCTAGTTTGCCTGAATCGAATGTGTACTGGAAAGAAAATAGGGTGAGTAAAGAAGCAGGACCACCACCAGACTGTCAGTTTGTCACTCTGTGGGGTCTTCCATGTTGCTATGATGCTGAAAGCGATGTCACCAGTAGAGTCCAACCCTAACCCTAACTCATGGTCATTGTATTTTAACATAACTTCCAAGCTAAGACTTACTAGGGAGAAAGACCTGTAACTATTAAAAAGACCGTAAAAATCTTATGGCTCATGGTTAAGTATTGGCTGACATAGTGTTAGAAGATGAGCTGCCTAGCTTGGACGACGCTGCATAAGAATCAGAAACAGAGGACACAATTACGACAATAATTATAACCACAATTTTAAGAAACAGAGGACACAATTATAACCCTGAAGATGGCTCCAGACCAGGCCATATTTTGTTTTCTTGTCCAAAAGGTCTCCGTTAGCTCTAGTCAGCTCAAGGGTGGCTATCATGTTATCATGTTATAAGGTTGTTATCATGTGCTGTTGAATTGACCGAGAACAGATCTGAACCTTGTCCTCTCCTGCGCCATCCTCACCAACTCTGGCACACTTGAGCCTGTTGCTATAGTCATTGTGTTAATGCATCTTGTTGAAGGTCGTCTTCTCTTATGCTGACCCTCCACCTTTGCAAACATGATGTTCTTTCTCCGAAGACTGGCCCCTCCTTACAACAGGTCCAGAGGATGTGAGATGGAGTTCCACCATCTTTACCTCAAAGGAGTCCTCTGGTTTCACTTTCTCTGCGACAGATTTGTTTGTCCTCTTACTAGTTCCTGAGATATTCCATATTCTTCTCCAACACTACATACAATTCAAAGGCATTGGTTCTTTTTCAGTCATCCTTAGTCATTGTTCAGCTTTTAGATGCATAGCAAGCAATCGAGAAGGTCATGGCTTGGATCACGTGCACCTTAGTTTTTAAACTGACATCATTGCTCTTTAATACTCCGGAGAGGCTCCTGACAGCAGGTTTCTTTCCCCATTGTGGTTTGTCTTTTGATTTCTTGACATCCAAAGGTAGAATGATGTCAAGTTGAAAAAGAAGAATTTTTTTAATTGCAAGAAAAGCTGCAAGAAGGATTTTCTCTGTGAATAGGGGGATGCGATGGGATTACTTCTCAGTGAAATATGGCATGTCAGAAAATAATGATTCTAGCAGAGCCCAGCTGTCCTCTGGCCACTCCTCTTTCTTCAGGACACTCAACTAGACCATATTTCTCAGCATTCCCTGAGGTTAGGTAATGCCCTGTGACTGAGTTCCAGCTGGTGGAATGCAGGTGGGAGTGATACACGTTCATTTAGACCTGGTTCTCAGCACACCTGCATGCCAACCTTCACCTTCTTGGCCCAATCACCAATTGAACAAATGACTTTCTGGAGAAGCTGCACCATGTTACTGAGGCAATGAATGGAGGGAGCTGCCCAGCCAGGAACTGTGCTGTGAACCAGGAATAAAAACCTCCTTAGTTTGTTAAGTCACTGAAATGAGCACATTTCACTAATTAGAAGTAAAACAACAAAAATGACAAGTGTTTGCTCTGTGTTAGACTCTAAGCATGCTATCTATATCATTACATATAACCTTTTATCCCGGTCCTTGGAGGTAAGCATTATTGCTGCTCTTATTATTATTATTCTCATTTTAAAGAGGAGATTGTGGTACAGAGACAGTAACTGACTTGCCCAAGATCTTGCACCAACTAGAATTTCTGCTGTCAAGTTGGTTGTGACTCAGAGCCACGTTCCGTTAGGTTCCTGAGTCTGTAAGTCATAATGGAAAGACACTGCTTATCTTACTGTAGAGGATCCGCTGATGGATTCTAACAACTGGACATTGGCCCCTGGAATCAGCACCAGGACTTACTATGCACTATGGAGCCACCAGAACGCCAGTTACCATTGCTGTCGAATAGACTCTACCTGTGCCTCTCATACTTTGGACATGTTGCAGGGAGGGGCTGGTCCTTGGAGAAGGACATCATGCTTGGAAGGGCAGAGGGATAGTGCAGGAGAGGAAGACCCTGGATGAGATGGATTGACACAGTGACTGGGGTGATAGGGGCAGGTATGTTTGAGACAGTGAGATTGGCTCAGGATAGGATAAGGTTCAGAGCTATTGTACATAGGGTCACTATGAATCACAGGCGATTCAATGGCACATGAACATAACAACAACATGGCAACCCATGGGGATTGAGTAGAATTTAACTTCCAAGGGTTTTCAGTGGCTGTGACCTTTTGTAAACAGATTGCCTGCCCTTCCTAGGTGGGCTCAAACTGCCAACCTTATTGGGGTGTTTCAATGTTTGTGCCACCCGTGTGACACCTTGTTGCTAAATATCAGGGTTACTCTATAATTGAATAGAAGCATGGAGAAGAAAAAGAATTAAAGGCATCTGTGCCGCTGTGCATAAAAAAAAAAATCAACTGAAATCCCATGTGATTCTGTCATTCCTGCCGTGATTTGAGAAATCAGTCGGTGGTAAGACCATTGCAGACAGACAGTCAGGCTGCCCATACCCTTGGAGAGAGGTGGGCAGTACCTTGCTCAGGGCCCAGGTACACTGGGAAGTCAAGGGAGACACCCACTCTCTCAAGTTGTGTCACTGTGCTTGAGGACTCTCAGTATCTCCTAAAAGCTTTTGTTCCCTTTGTGCTGCCAATGTTGGGAGTACATACTTTGGATAAAAAGGTTTTTAGGAAGAAAGTTTCCTCATAGCTTAGAGTTTGTATTCATTGGTCATATTGAATAGTGACCTAAAAGGCCTTGTCTCATTGCTAGTGTTTGTTTAGACCAAAGATAAGTGTCTCAGGGCTCTTGGGAGCCTCTACTCTCTGAATTCTGGGGTCTCCGTGAAGCCTGGCAGTTCAGCGATGTCTTGTGTTGGAAGGGAGTCTGCTGCCAGAAGTGTTTCTCATCCACATCCACCAGGTTATGCTGACCCAGACTGTGTACTCTGATGTGGAGGAAAGCAAGAGGAGGCAATGAAGCAGCCAAGTCCTCCCAATGGGTCCCCTCTCTTGTCGGGCCCAGAGCCCTCTGGAGAATCTGTGATGTGCCAGGGGTAGTGCTACCCACCCACCCGACTCACTATCCTCCCATTCCTTGAATGTTTCAGACAGCAAGACGTAATTGAATATCTGTTTTGAGTCAATTCTGTGCTAAATGCCTGTGAGAGTCAGTCTGTCAACAAAAATTTAGCAAGCACTTGCTTTGTGATGAGTGAGAACTGCTGGGGTTGTTGTGTATCATAGTCAGAACCAACCCACAGCTGACGCTCCAGTAGATTTTCAGAGGCGGTAAGTCACGCTGGAGTTGATTGCCTGGCAAGTGTGAGCAATGATAAGGAATCCACTAGGACTAGAGGTGAGTGAGGATATAGGAGAGGCCAGAAGGGCGGTGTAAGACCTGGGGAAGGAGGAGCATCTATGCCCCCCGTGGAGAACACCGGGACAAAGATGACTAATAAGCTGCCGGGGACTCCATTCCCTAAAGAAACTTGCTTCACCACAAATTTGAGAGAGTGTGGTTGTGGAGAGTATTGAACATAGCATGAACTGCCAAGAGAACAATCAGTTCTGTCTTAGAGAGGGTGAAGCCAAGCTGCTCCTTGGAGGCAAGGATTTTGAAGCTCTGCCTCACATCCTTTGGGCACATGGTCAGGAAGGGACCGATCCTGGGAGAAGGACATCATGCTTGGAAAGATGAAGAGACAGAAAGGTCAGGAGAGGAAGGCCCTGGATGAGATGGATTGCGGTAATGAGGGTACATGTGTCAGAAACAGGAAGATTGACTCAAGATAGGACAGGATTCAGAGCTCTTGTTCATAGGGTGACTCGAAGGCACATAACAACAACAAACTGAAGTACGTCTAGGAGTAGCCTTTGGGAAGTGGTATAATAGAGTTACTAAGAACAAGGACATTTAGAGTCGGATAGCCTGTGCTGCTTTCTCGTTAAATTCACATTTCTGAAATTCAAACAGTGCAGCATTGAGTATGTCACATAATATGGATTCACTTTTCCTATTTGTAAAAGGAGATTATATAGATAGTATATCACTATATAGTCTAGAGTCCATAAATGGTACAAACTATTGATGTTCTCACTTGATAATAGAAAAAGTTGGAAGTTCAAGTGTACCCAGAAGTGCTTTGGAAGAAAGGACTTGCTATCTATTTCCAAAATATCAGCCCTTGGAAACTGCTGTGGAGTACAGGTCTAGTCCGATGGATTACCATGAGTTGGAGACAACTTCATGACAACTAGTTACAGGTTACATAAAAAAACAACATAGTGAATTAAATGCAATAATCAAGTATAAAAACACCTAGCATAGAGTATGTACTCATAAGTATTAGCCACAATGAGTAATTAATTCCAGTGGAGTATATCACCTATTGTAAAAAGAATACCAGTGGCATGGGGATGGCCAAATCTGATCTCCATTAGCTCCACAAGGGGAACTGTCCCCATCAACAACATCCACAGCACAAAATTAATTCCTATGAGGAATATGTTCCAATGCTCCTGCACTTACTCCTATTAATCCCAGCCACCTCTCCTAGGGCTCTCACTGCTCTACTCCTCAGTTCACGAACCCATTGTAATGGCTACACAGAGCTCACAGAACCTCATTTGCAGTTGTGGAGTTTATTTGAGAGGTTGACATGTTACAATTTAGGTTGGAAACATGAAATTCTTCCATCAAGATAGTCTTTCAAATATGTTCAGAGGTCATTTAACCGTCAGAGGCTTTAGAGTTACACGAGAAAGTTATAAAGCTCTCTTAGTCCTCCTATCAATTATGATCTTTCCACCACCACCTACCCACGTCCACAACCCACGAGTGTTCCAGCACTAGCACAATCACCAGAATGCCTCAGCAAAGCCCAAAAAGGCTTAGGCAAGGCTGAGACTAAAGTTGGTGTCTCCCTGACCCCTCAGTCCTCCAGCACCTCCACTAGGCCCTTGGCTCTGGCTCTGGGAGCAGCAGTCCAAGTCACTTCTATTTCTCATCCATTTCCAGTTCTCCACTGTTGCTACTGCTGCTCTCATGTTGGCCTGAGGTGCATGGGAATCTCACTCCAAAGGAGGACGCAGTGTATTCTCTGCTGCTTCTTCCTTGCTGCTAATGATCATCTGATTTTCTGCTACTAAACATTCTCAAGCTAAACTAAACGGGATGGTGAAACTGACCAATCCCATTACAAGTCATTTGCCTACTTGTTTTGCATAATTCTCTCTCACCGCTGGGCCAATTGGCAGCATCAGTATGGATGGCGAAGAGATTGAGATAGTTAACAGCTTTCGCTTACTTGGTTCCACAGTCAACACTCTTGGTAACAGCAGCCAGAAAATCAGGAGATGAATTGCATTGGGAAAGTCAGCTGTGAGGGACCTCTCAAGAGTACTGAAGAGCAACGATGTCAGGCTGGAGACTAAGGCGCTCCTGATCCAGGCTATAGGCTTTGCAATTAAGTGCTATGCATTGGAGAGTTGGACAGTGAATAGGGATGATAGAAAGAGAATTGATGCCTTTGAGCTGTGGTGCTGGAGAATTGTGTAGAATATACCATGGACTGCTAGAAGAACAAACAGGTTTGTTCTGGAGAGGGTGAAGCCAGAATGCTCCTTGGAGTCAAGGATTCTGAAGCTTCATCTGACATATTTTGGGCATGTTGCAAGGAGGGATTGGTCCTTGGAGAGGGACATCATGTTTGGCAGAGTGGAGGGGCGGCAAAGAAGAGGAAGACCCTCAATGAGATGGATTGATTCTGTGATTGGGTTGGTGGGAATGACTGTGTTTGAGACAGCGAGGTTGGCACAGGATATAACGGCGTTTAGGGCTCTTGTACACAGGGTCACTGTGAGTCACAAGCGACTCAATGGCACATAACAACAACAACAACAACAGCAATGTGGTGGGAATGAAAGCTGATATACTAGAATTCCATTTTGCCTACACCATCTCAATAGGTGGGGTGATAAGTTCTTCATTTCTGGAGTCCATTTGGAACAGTAACAACACTGAAAGCAACATCTTGTTTTATCCTCTGTGCTTGCTCATCTCATTAAATCCTCAGGCCTCCAGCAAGTGAAGACTGTTTGTTGTTGTTGTTGTTGTTTACCATCAAGTCAGAACTGATCCATAGCTGACCCTCCAGCGGGTTTTCAGAGGCAATGATCACACGAGAGATTGCCAATCTTCCCGCAGAGGAGCTGGGGGATTCAAACCACGTGTTTTCAGGATTGCAACGCAGCTTCTTGCCACCAGGCCACCAGTGCTCCCGGTGGAGCCACGTGTGACCCTGGAGTCCAAAGCCATGCCTGCTTTTCTGGGTAGTTAATAATCATCACTCTCCCTCCTTTGATCCCTAGAGTTCTGACCTCATTGCACATTGCCCACACGGGTCTGAGGCATCCCTCAAGAGTGGCACGGTCTTTCCCGCTTTCCTATTTAAGGACCCAGGACTGATCCCCCCATTTTTAAAGATCCGCAGTTTGGGCCCTGCATACCTACTACTGTACTTGATCATCACTATACTGGCAGACTATGAGGTAGACGAGGTAGAAGACTCAATAGCGCTGTCACCAGGAGGCATCAGCAAAGCTCTAGAAGCCGAAGGCAGGGCTGTGACTAGTTCTGGCTCTACCGGCTGGAGGTGGACTGAAACCCAGTCATCATTGAATTCTTTCCAATGCATGACACACACCATGTGTTGAAATAGAACTCTGCTCCATAAGGTTTTCCACACCTTGTTTTTCCGAAGGAAACCATCACATCTTTCTCCCACCCTGAGAATTAACCGGACACTCACATAGCTACTGTTAAACGGAATTGAATTTGTGATGTATTTCACTGCAAATAGCAAGGGCGTGGCTGAACTCTGCCCCAGAATCGCCTTTCGCTCCAGGCTTTAATTCGTCAGTTGGCAGCCTTGATATCGTGACCAAGGCTAAGTTCTGGGAAGCCAGGGCTCGGGGAAGACCCAGCCAGAAACCACAGTGCAGAGTCAGCCCCACAGATATAACCATTACAACATCTCTGGTCCACCAACCAGGATCCCTTCCTACCCCCACCCTCACCTCGTATACCAGCAGGAACTCTCACTCTCTCTTGCCCCCACCCTGTCGCCATCTGCCAGGCTGTGTACTGGCCTAGCTGTGTCCGGGAGTGGGCACCATGCCACAGCAGCACTCCGGCCTGCATGCCGGGCGGCCGGGCGAGCATGTGTGCGCACCGCATGTGCCAGGAGGCTGCTGCTCAGCTGGGCTCCTCGGGCAGGGGCAGCCATGTGGCATGATTGGCAGGTGGGATAGGAGCGGAGGCTTGGGAGGAATGCTGGCAGGGTGGACAGTCCTGCAGCTGCCCCAGCCCACCTTCACCCTGAGGTGGGATTGGAGGAGTGGGTAGCAGGAGACAGAGTAACTGGGCCGCTGCTGCTCTGTCAGCTCCGAAGTACCATGGAGGGGCCTCTGACTCTAGGGATCAAGCCTTGCTTTAAGAACAAAAGAGTAGATGGTGTTTATTAAGCACGTATGGCATGTGAAGCACTATCTCAATAAACGACCCTGAATGCTCACCAAACCCTGCGAGACAGAGATTATTATCTTCGTTTTACAGAAGGAGAAATACAGCTTGGAGAGTAGAATTGGTTGTCTGAAGTTCTCTCTCTCTCTCTTTCTTAAGAATTTATTTTTTATTTAAACGTGAAATGTAGGTTCAGAAAACCAGTCAAATTAAATGCACAGGTTAGGGGATCTTTGTAAGTCAAATAGTCTACAACCTTTTAAGTGTTAAAACTGGAATTCATAGTCAAACATGCTTGGCTCCAGGGTCACCCATTTTGAATAATATTGCATGAGTTCCTTGTTTTTCAATGCAACGTAGTATTCCATTGTGTGAATATACCAGAACTTCTCTATCGATTCATTTGCTGATGGGCACTTAAGTTGCTTCCAACTCTTTGCTATTGTAAACAAAGCTGTGATAAACATGGATACATTATGCTGAGTGAAATATCTCAGTCACAAAGGGACAAATACTGCATGATGCCACTGTTATAGAATGGGTCTGACATCAGAGTTGGGGTAAGACTGAGAAAAAACTGGATAAATTATGTATACTGTATTGAAACAGATGAGGGAAAGAACAGATTAGAGGCGATATATAAGTGAGTATTATGGTTAGCACAGGAATCCAGAATTAAGGTTGCATAAAGAAGTGTACTTAGTGTGGGGGGTGGGGGGTGGAAGGGATGGGGGAATTGTATACCAATAAAGAAATTTTTTTTTCCTTTTCCTTTTCAAAGAGAGGAGCGAACTGGTGGGGAGGGGTGGGCAGGGAGAAAAGTGCAGCAATGAATGAATGGAAATCCAAAATCTCTGTAAATGTTCATTTAAATGAATTAAAAAAATATGCTTGGCTCCAAACTGCTACATTTTTTTTTGTTAGTTGTCGCAAAGTCTGATCCGACTCAAGGCAGCTCTAGGAGCTTAATTCAGCATCATTTTCAAAATTGTCTGTCTGCTCAAGTGCTCTGATCAGCCGCTGCACTCTGAGTGTCTGCCAGTCGACAAGGCTCATTGTCCAGCACCATATTGGACAACGAACGTCTGTGATTGGAAGAGTTTTCACTGGCTAATTTTTGGAAGTAGATCTCCTGGCCTCTCTCTTCCTAGTCTGTCTCAGTGTGGAAGCTCTTCCGACATTTACCACTAGGCATAGGGGACCCTCCTCGTATTTGTTTCAAGTCCTTCTCACTTTTAGCAAATGAGGTTGTGCATTTCATAACACAAACTGTTCACGACTCTTCCTCCAAATCTGATACCTGCTGAAAGAGAGGAGGACTTGAAACACTTGCTGCAGAAGATCAAAGATAACAACTTTCAACACAGACTGCATCTCACCATCAAGAAGACGAAAATCCTCACCACTGGACCTATTAAGCAACATCATGACAGATGGAGGGGAAATTGAAATTGTCCATAATTTCATCTTACTTGAATTTATAATCATCACTTGGAACCAGCAGTCAGGAGACCAGAAGACATATTGCAATGGGAAAATCCACTGTCAGGGACCACTCCAAATTACTGAGGAGCAACGATGTTAGCATGAAGACCAAGGTGTGCCTGATTAAAGCTATGTCCTTCTCAATCAACGCTATGCCTCTGAAAGTGGGACAATGTGTAAGGACCTCAGAAAAAGAACAGATCTCTTTGAGCTGTTGTTTTGGAGAGCAGGACTGAATACCTCATTGTCTGCCAAGAGCACAATCAAGTTTGTCTTGGAGAAAGTACAGCCAGAGTGCTTCTTGGAGACAAGAATGTTAAAACTTCATTTCACACATTTGGACATGTTGTTAGGGGAGGCTCATCCCTGGAGAGAGACATCATGCTTGAAAAGTTGGAAGGTCAGGAAAAAAAGAGGAAGACCAAGATGGATTGGCATAGTGACTGCAGCAATGGGCTCAAGTGTGTCAGAGATGATGAAGATGGGATAGGATAGGACAGGGTTCAGATCCGTTGTTCGTAGAATTGCTATGAGTCATATTTGACTTGACCACAACTGGTATTTGAAAATCTAATGGCATAAGTTCCAAAATCACAGCAGTCACGTACACACAGTATGACAAACTGACAGATGGATGGTAGTGGCTCTGAATATCATGTTGAACACCCACTGTTGCACCTACTGATAATATGGCACCTAGTATGACACCCCTTTCCCTCCTTCAGGAAGCTTCTATTGGTTCTCCATGTCCTTTACTTCTTTAAGAGACATTTATAGAGCATTTATTATTTGCTTGAATGTGAATTTGCGGGAGGGAGAAAAGAACAGAGATGACCCCGCCTAACCCCTCAAAGTCTCGCTGGAAAAGTCCAAAATGCATGGGGAAGCCAAGTGGGACTCTATACTAGATTTCCAAACCTTAGTGACAGCTAGATCCACTAGAATATAGAAATCAACGATGCTTAGGGCCCACCTCCATTGCTGGATCCATCATTAGAAGATGGCCCTGGATAGCTGATCTCCTAAAACCACCCACAGTTAATTCTGATGAGCTGTAAACAGAAACCCAGTACTCATTCCTCACCGGCATCCCTTAGAGAACTCCTGGGACAGAACAGCCATGCTATTAAATCTTAGGGAAAGAAACACATCCTGGAGGTCAGGAAAGACCTTCTGGAGGAGGAGACATTTGAGCACGAAGGCGTGTGTTGGGGAGAGTGGGACTATAAATGGAGAGACGGCGAAGGCATTTTCAACACTGTGGGTAGGGACGATGGGATAGAAGGATGGAGGCAGCATGTGCTTGGAGAGGGAGGACAGAGCCGGGGGCATGGAATGATGGCCTCAGACAAGAACAAGAAAGCCTGAGGTTAGTGAGCGATGGAAGGTAAGATGCCGTGCTGTGGAGTTCCAGGTATTCAGTTAACAAATCTCATCTCATACACGCTAAGTGGAGTTTCTGGGCGGAGCAGATTGTTCAAGTGTTTGCCAAAATATTGGTGGTTCTAGTGCCCTAGGGAACTCTGGTGGCCTCGTGGTAAGAAGCTGCACTGTGGTCCCCAAAATGTATGGTTCCAGTCCACCAGACGTGCCTTGGGAAAAGGATGGGCGATTTTTCCCTGTGTGATTTACTGCCTAGAAAAATCCACTGGAGGGTAGCTATGGGTTGGTTTCCACTCAATGGTAAAACAGCAATAAGTCTATTAAAGGAACCTTGAGAGAAAAGCCTGGCAATCTACTTCTGAAAGAACATATCCATTGAATACCCTACGAAGCATAGCTGCTCCACTCTGACATGAGATCGATGTGAGTCAGAGTCAACTTAATGGTAACTGGATAATAATTACATTCGTGATCTCGCACAACCAGAGCCACCATCTGTTTTCAATCTTTTCATCATTGTGAACAGAAACTCAGTACTCATTCATCACAGTCACTCCCTAGCTGCCCTGCCCTCACCTTCTCATCCACATCCCCATCTTCTGATGGTGCTTTCTCTCCTACCTTCCTGCAGATATTTTGTTCTCAGCCTCTCTGGAGATTCCAACACTGCTCTGTGCTCTATCTTGTGTTTACTTTCAAAATTGACCTTGCTACTTTGCTCAGCTCACACAGTCTTTCACACTCAGCTCCAGTCCCAGCCGCTGGGACGCATGTGATGCAGCTGGACCATCCTCGGATCCCAGCGATCTCGCCTCCCGTCACTCGGTTGATGCCTGCAGCTTACGCGAGAGCGGATGCCTACCTCGAATGGTCCCTTTGTTCCACAGGAGCACATTTGAGTGATTTTTCTCATTCACACTCACAATTTACTTGATAGCTGGCCTGATGCAGCAGTATTAAGAAACTTAATGTTTTTAAGTAAAAGCTAATTGATTGAAATTAGACAGATGGCAACAGCTGCAGAATGGGGGTGGGGAAAAGGCAAGGAAAAAAGGACTTATTTAGGAGATGAAACTGGAATGAAATTGGGTATGACTGTGCAAACCACTTGGCTTAGAATTGCATGAAGTGTGTGTGTGGGGTGTGTGTGTGTGTGTGTGTGTGTGTGTGTGTGTGTGTGTGTGTTGGATAAGAAAAATTGAAGATTTCTCAGCCAAGGGTATACTGTTGTTGCTGGTATTAGCTACTGTCAAGGTGGCCTACAATCAATTACCTTTATGAACAGCAGGATTTCCTGGCCCAGCCTCGGCCTCAGGATCAGTTGGAGACCACACTGTCGTGGTTTATAGGAATTTTTTTTTTTTGCTAATTTTCAGAATTTTCATTCTTCTAGGTCGTGTAACCCTGGTATGTCCACTTGCTGTACAGAGGTAACCCGTGGTTGCTGTGAAGCCAAACACTGTGACGTTGATGAGTTGAATGTGAGAATGGTTACCCATGGTAGACAGTGTTTGGCAAGGCTCCCTGATTAAAACAAGCTTAGACGCAGGAGTGACATCCACTTCACAAAAGCTTGCCTCTGGAAATCCTATGAACCTGGAGAACGGGCAAAAGTTATACAGGAGGTGTCCAGGACTTTTGTTCATAGAGTCACTATGAGTCGCCTGCGACTCGATGGCACTTACCAACAACAACAACAATTTTCAGAAGCAGAGCTTTCCTCCTGGTTTGTCTTTATCTGAACGTTCTGCTGAAAGCTCTTCAGCATACTAGCAATAAGCAAGTTTCTACTGTCAGAGGGGTGATACACGAGGTACATTGAACAGCAATGAAATCTTTTTAATGAATATTTCTTCTTATTCACATTTTTTCCAACACATCTAATTCTCTTTCTCACCAAAGCGTCAAGACCAGTGACATGGTTAGCATCCAAGGGATCTGCCATTGCTGAGAACATGAGTTGCAAGAAACCTATCCTTGCAGTTGACATTTTGACTTTCACCATCCTGTTTGGGTGATGCCAGCTAAGGACGCAGGGAGACAGAACATTTTTGTGGATGGTGACAGGGGCAGCCGTATCTTTTGTGATGAGTTAGAAATAACAAATTAAACAATCAGTGAATGGAATTCCAAAGTCTCTGTAAATTTTCATTGTTGTTGTTGTTGTTAAGTGCTGTCAAGTCACAGGCGACACATAGCGACCCTATGAAGGGGAGTCCGAGATGCTTGGGTGTCCTTCCTCCTCTCTCCAGGTTCATAGGGTTTCCAGAGGCAAGCTATTATGGAAGTGGATGCCACTCCTCCTTCCAAAAATTTTCATTAAAATGAATAATAATAATAAAGAAAAGAAATAACAAATTAATAGATAATCTAACAAACATTCACACTGTGTGCCTGGAGGTCCTGAAGAACTCAGCCTTAATCTAGTCTTTGGGTCAGAAATAGTCTCATTAGGGTGATAGGTACCCGAAACTGATTCAGGATTTCAGTACACATTTCCTCCTTTGTCGCTGCTTGTTATTGTTTTTGTTATTAGTTCTGAAACCTGCCTTATCCTGAGCTAATCTCACCGTCTCTGACAGACCTTAGCCCATTTCTCCAGTTGCTGAGTCAATGCATCTCATCCTGGGTCTTCCTTTCCTGAGCTGTCCCTTCACCCTTCCAAACATGATGGCCTTCTCCAAGGACTGGTCCTTCCTGGCCATGCACCCAAACTGTGTGAGATGGAGCTTCAAAATCCTTGCCTCCAGGAAGCAGCTTGGTTTCACTCTCTCCAAGACAGACCTGTTTGTTCTCCTGGTGGTCTACACAGTACATTCAACACTCTTCTCCAGCACCACAATGAAAAAATCACACAAAATATTTACAGAGTGACTCTTTATCTGATACTTCCTTCAATGAACTCAAGACCAGTTCCACAGTTGTTGTTGTTATGTGATCTCAAGTTGGAAATGACTCATAGCTTGTCAGCAGCTCCAGCAGGTTTCATAGGCAATAAGTCACATGGGAGGAGATTTCCCATCCTTCTCATGAGGAGTCGCTTGTGGATTCAAACTATATACCTTTGAGATTGCAGTGTAGCTACTTACCACTAGGTCACCAGAGCTCCCTAATATTAAATCAATGAAATGTAACTCAACTCTTAGCTGAACCTCCAGTAGATTCTTGTTGTTGTTATGTGCCGTCGAGTCGTTTGCGACTCATAGCGACCCTATGCACAACAGCCCTAAACCCTGCTCTATCCT
>NW_006399771.1:947466-964811 GCF_000299155.1 Elephantulus edwardii
CATGTGAAATCAATGACACTGTTCTGTAGTTTCCACACTCAGTTGGGTCACCTTTCTTTGGAATGGGAACAAATATAGACCTCTTCCAGTCAGTTGGCCAAGTGGTTGTTCTCCATATTTCTTGGCACAACTTGGTGAGCACATCCAGGGCAACATCTGTTATCTGAAATACTTCAATTGGTATGCCATCTATTCCTGGGGCCTTATGTTTTGCTGTTTCCTTCAAAGCAGCCTGAATCACATAGGTGATCGTCCAACTTTCTCCTGAGGAGCAGCTGGTGGATTTGAACTATCTACCTTTGTGTTGACAGTTTAACTCCTTACCCACTAGGCCACCATTTCTTTATAAACTCAAGCTTTCACTACCTATCTTTATGGCTTTTCTCCTTTCCAGCTAGTTTCTTTCTGTGTCTTAGGAAACTTGCACTCCAGCCATACTTTGCTTCTTTCTGCTATTAACATATCAAGCCTCTGATCCTGCCCTTTATTTGGACCTTTATTCTGTCTAGCTATTATATTTTATTTGATCATTTTATTTCTGCTTTGGTCTAAATGTCTCCTCATAGAGCTTTCCATAGCTACTTTCACAGAAGCAGCACTCTCATTCTCAGGATTATGTCACACCACACTAAACAGCTCTCTTCAGACACTTGCTGCTGTCTGAAGTGGTCGTATTTCTTCCCATGTCTATTGCTGATATAGAACAAAAGCCAAAACCTGATTAATGTCTGTTGAGTTGATTCTGATTCACAACCCTTCCAGGCGCATCAGAATATGGGCTTTTTATGGCTATGATGGTTCAGAAGTAGATTGCCAAGCCTTTATTCCGAGGCACCTCTGGGTGACTTCAAAATGCCAGCTAAAAGGTTAGTAGCCAAGCGCTTAACCTTCATTTGTTCCATGCAGGGGCAATCCTAAAACAGGGGTTGGCAAACTACATCCCACCAATTGGATCCAGCAAATCCAGGCTTGTTTTTGCATAGCCCTTCAGGTACGAATGACTTTACATTTTTAATGGTTCAAAGAGATAAAGAAGAGGTGTAAGATTCTTGTGGCATATGGAATTTCAATGTTGAAAACGCAGTTTTGTTAGGACACAGCCTGAGCCACTCTCGTCCAGTGTTGCAATGTCCACTATGGCTGCATTTACGCCACAAGAGAGGAGTGGAGTGGCTGTGACAAGCGCTGTATGACCCACGAAACTTAAAAGAGTAGCTATCTCTCAATAAAATAAAACTTTGCTGACTCCTGATTTAGATTTAAAGAAAGCAAGGACTATTTTGCTCTCTTCCCTTGCTCAAGTATGTGTTCACTCAGTTCTTCCGGAGTAAATTTGTTCCACGTGATTCAGTCTTAACTTGTTCTCTTTAAAGATCCAGTTAAAGCATGCCTATTTCCACAGCCCTTCAGGACCCCCAGGCTGGGGAACGCTCTGCCCTCTGCTCTCCCAGCATCCCCTAGTGCAATGTTAGGTAGGATCAAGTGCAGCTGACTTTTACTCTCTTCTGTGAGTGCATATCTCATTAGGCAAACATGCCTTCCACATGAAGATAGCAGGCAAATTCCAAACATCCTCCTTAAACGGACACATGGAGAAACCGAGGCTTAGAGAATCTAAGGTGAATGTCGAAGGCTAGTTAGTGAGTGGCTGAATCAGGATTAGAACTCAGGAGTCCAGCCTCATCCTGTTGCTAGATCCCAGCTCTTTGATCTGGGGGTGAGGGATAATCTTATTGACAAAGAAACCACGAGAGTGGTGTCTTGGGAGGTTCTTTATTAACTGGGATTAGAATACCTTTGTTTGTAACCCGTTTGACTGTGATTCTGCCTGACAGGTGCTTCCCAGGCACACATTGCAATGAGGTGCCGGCCACCCCCTCCCTTCCCTTTCTGCACACATACTCCTGCCTCCAAGGGCACTGGCTTCCTGACCAGCCAGCCATGCTCTAAAGCACAAACAGGGTAGGAAATGAAAACCCTGGGAAGAGCAGATGATGCAGGCAGGAGGTGGAGGTACCTCCACTCGGCGCGATCTGCTCGGCTCCCCAGGCTGGCAAGAAAAGCTTAAACATTATTTACTCAACCATGTGCAAGTTAAAACCAATATCTGCCCACCATCTGTTCAGCCAAGTGACCCCTCAGATCTTCACCCCCTCCCAGTGACGTCAGTATCATTTCTTCTCAGCCATCTTAGCTGGGCACCTCCCCCCAGTGGGACTGAGATTAAAAGGAGAAAGGGCAGTTGTGGGCTGTGGAGACAACACGGAGTTCACTCCAAGATACACAGCTATGGAAATGACCATTCGCCCTCCTGCGCCCGGTGCTCAGGGTTACTATAGCCCGATAAGTCGTCTGGCATATTTCGTGAGGGTCAGCGGAAGCTCCAGATCCTACCTAATTTACTGCCAGGAGCCCTGCATGTGATATCATCTAGTGGTGTGACCTTGGGCCAGTCCCTTCCCCGTTCTGGGTCTGTGTCCCCCATCTAATGCACAAGGACATGAACGAGCTTCTTTGGAAGAACTCTTTGGACCACAGTGTCTCCCCACCCCTCTCCTATGCACTGATGCTCCATTTCTGGCTCCTGATCCTCCCTCCAGTCAATGCCAAGTTCTCCTCCTCCAGGGAGGTTCTGTTTCCTGCTGTGGCCATTTATCCATATCTGCCAAAGAATGCTCCAGCCCTGACACCCTCCTGTTACCTGGCAACCATCATGCCACACACCTTCCAACACGCATACTCACAGGCTCACACAGGGACAAGGAAGGGAAAGAGAAGTTGGGTCATGAAGGAGAGTGATGTTTATGTGACAGGGGGTAGGTAGAGGGTATATGAAGAGAAAGGCTATGATATAAAGAACACTGTATTGAGAATAAGTTTCCGTTTCCTTGCTGACGCCAGGTTGCTCTGCGCCACCACTCCAAGCTGCAGTTCTCTCCATTTGTAAATTGAAGGCAGTCGGGTCAGTTGCCCCACTAAATGTTTGCTTGCTAACAGAAAGTTTGGCTGTTCAAACCCACCAGTCACTCTTCAGGAGTAGGATGTGGCAATTTGCTTCTTTAAAATATTACTGCGTTGGACACTGTACATGGCAGTTCTACTCGGTCCTGTAGGGTTATTCTGAGTTGAGGCTGACTGAACAGCAACGGGGTTCCACTGAAGGACTTTTGTACAGTGAAAGATCTGGGCCTGGCATCTCAGAAAATCCTGGGAAAGCCCTCTCGCTGTCTTGTAACTAAGGCAGTGAGTGAAGTTAAATCATAAGTGGTCTGTATTCTTTATCCAACATCAAACACAGACGTGATTTTGAGCATGGTACAGGCCTGGGCAGTGTTGCTTTTGTTGTAGATGGGATCACTGTGAGCAGAAGTTGATGAGGTGTCCCCTAACAATATCATCTCGTCAATCATGTGTTAGAAACAGCTTCAAACCCTAATTCACTGTATTCAGTCTGCCTTTCCCCAATCCTTTCTTAAATGATGTTATGGTGGACGCTTAAAATTGGCCATAGTGGGAATTGTCTCATGCAAACTAGCAAACTCTAGAAATAATTAAAAATTGGCTGCAATTGAATAGACCCCACCAGTAGTTACCCCATATGTCAGAGTAGAAGTATCTGTGCTCCACTGATTTTTTTTCAATAGCCTTTTGGAATTAGATGCCTGGGGCTCTCTTTGGAGGAACCTCCAGGTAGACTTGAACCTCCAATCTTTCAGTTAGAAAGAAATTACATTACACATGTGCTCTACTCAGGGACTCCAAAAGTTACGATAGGATTTTGTTTTTCCTTTCTTTTTTTATTTTACTTTTTATTGTGAGTCAAACAAAAGTGTATCGAGCAATTGCTTTTCAACTCAATAAAGCATACACCATGTTTTGTGACATTGACTAGCATTCTTCTCTGCTTCTCTTTATTGTTGCCCATTTCCATTATTCCTTTCTGACCCCTTTCTGCCTTCTGCCTTCTCCCTGGGCGAATGCTGCCCTTTAGATAACATATAGCGGATTGTTCTAAGGGGTGTGCTCCTCCCTGGTACTACCCATCACTTTATAGACCTATCACTTAATTGAAAGTTGCCTCACAGGAGTGATTTCAGGGTCAGGCTTAAAGAATGACTTGTCTTTGGGGTTCCACCAGTCTCTATCAGACCAGTCAATTCTTTCGTTGCCATCAATTCAGAAACAACTCATAGTTGACTCTCTAATAAGTTTTCTGAGGTTGTAAATTGCACAGGAGAAAATTGCTCATTTTTCTCCCACAGAGTTAATTGGTGACTTTGACCTGCCGGAGAGGCACCACGTTTGAGTTAGGAGCATACCTCCCTAGGTATTTTTTTTTTTTTATGATTTTGAGTTTTGTTCTACATGGTGTTTGCACTCTTGCAAAGATCTTCTATTGTGCTATACCTTTCTGAGTGGTCAGCAGTGATGGTCAGGTACCATCTGGTTCTGGGCTCAGTGTCACAGGGACTGAAGTTCATGTAGTCTGCTAGTCCCTCAGTCTTGTCTTTTCTTCCTTTTTCTTTGCCCTGCAGGAACAGAGACCAAGACTTGGACCTTACATAGCTGCTTGCAAGGTTTGCAGATCTTAGCTGCTATTCTCCAACGTAGGGTGTAGAGCCTTGTCTTTGTGGACGGTTATTCCAATTGACCTTAATGTCCTCGGAGATTATGGTTCTGAGTTTCTGGTACCAATGACACATCATCTCAAGGTGTTTGCTTACAGCCAAGATGCTTCACAATTTTGTCCCCTGTGGGCTCTACTATATGCACAGATCTTAAAGCACTTGTAGACATGTATGTAGAAATAGTCATCTGCCAAGTTCATAAGGCTGTGGACACAACAGAACTTTCTCAGTTCTTCAGAGCTGGGCATTACAGCTACCAGCACTGTTACTGCCTTCAGCTCCTTTAAACAGTGATGAGATTTCTCACCAATGGCAGTACTTTCTACATCCCTGAATTTCTCCCACTGTCCTCTAACAATCGCCTATTTTGGAGAATCCTGGGGAAGGCATTCTCATGGCCCAGAGAGATTGCTTTTCAAGGAAAGCTTGACCCATTGAACTTTCAAGAGTAAGACGCAAAGGGCGGGGAGGGCAGAAGGGGAGGGTGGACCTGCTTTCAGGAATTTCCTGTTTATGGCAGCGTGAATGCACTGCACCAAGGCCAGCTCATTTATGAACTATTAGAGAAGACACATTAATATCAGAGTGTTAAAATAAGTAAATAGCATATACATGCACCACAACCTAATTATGGTTTTGCATTTTCAAGTCATTTACTCTTGATGACATTTTACGACTGTTCAGCTGTGTCAGCAAACACTTAGCACAACCTCCTATCACGGTTGATGAAACACATTTCCTCCTCTTTTCCTGTTGCGGGGCGGGGCTGGGGGAAGGGTGCGGGAAGGCAGGAGAGGAAAGCAGAACAAAGCTGGTGGTTCTGGTGCTGGAAGACCTTGGAGGAAAACGCTCATTGTTGGAGGTTCTTTCAGTGTGAACATTTGTTCCAGCTTCCTGGCGTTCTCCCTGGCGTTCTTTAATCCCGCTTCTTGTGGCGGCAGATTTACATGCACTAATGAGAGCTGACATTTCCTGTGCTGGTGGCTACAGTTACTGCAGTGATTTAATGCTGGTGGGTGTCAACCATTTGCAGCGCAAGCTCCCCTGAACCCCTCTTTGAAGGAATTTAAGAGGCAAAGATGACAAAGCTTCACTCACATATTTTGGGCATGTTGCTAGAAGAGGCTATTCCTTGGAGAGGGTCATCCTGCTTGGAAAAGTAGGGACTGAAGAAAGGGACCCTCAACCAGGTAGACTGACAGTGACTGCAGCAATGGACTCACAATATCAGAGGAGATGAGGAAGGCACGGGACAGAGATCAGATCTATTGTTTAGAGGGTTTCTGTGAGTTTTACTCAGCTCAATGACACCTAACAACAACAGTTGGAAAGGCTGCCTGCTATGTGGACGATGGTGGCTCCTGAACTGTCCAGTTTGGGTCCTGATACTGAATTCTGGCTGTTCTGTGGGCTTTTCCCCCTTCACTGAGAGAAGATTTTCGTCAGGGCAGAAGGGTTTGAAATTGAGGTCACTTTTCTCTTTTTAAGTCTCTTCTATAAAGATGTACAGTTTTGGAAATGAATGAGTCCAGTTGTGGGTAGTGGATTTTTGCTGTCTTTGATGAATTAGCTTACACTGGATTTTTCTCAGAAGACTCCACCTAGCCAACTCACAGATGTATTTTACTTGGCCCTATGAGTTCAGATGTGTTATTTCATACTGCAAGTTTTTAAAAAACCCAAGAGTTTCACATAAAGTGCAACAATGGAAATCCAAAATGTCTGTAAATGTTCATGAAAATTAATAAAATTTCAAAAATCTCTGATTTCCAGCTTTTGTTTAAAAATCCAAAGCTTTAGCAATGCTTATTCAACATGACTGCTTGATTACATCCAAGTAGGACAGTGGAGATTATGGGAAATTATGGAGAAGTAGGTCTTATCCATCTTCTAAGAAGTAGCTGGTGAACCAACTTTTTGGTTAGCAGCTGAATATTTTAACCATCATACCACCAGAACACATGTATTGTGGAAGAGGCTGCTGTTATGATTGCTGCCTTTACATGGGGGATGTGTTCCTCCTGTGTGATCCTCTGGACCTTCCCTGCAGTGGCATGTAAGCCTAGGGCTAGGTGGAAGGCTGTATTGGTGACTCTGCAGAAGTGACTGGCTAGTGGAGACACTGAGGTAGATAGATCTTTGTGTGAACAGGAGTTTAAAGCTTCTGTAGCCAGAACAGGAAGCAGAGGGAAAAAAGGAGCATTCTAAAAAGTGCTCTTCCTGCTTTTTTTTTTTTTGCCACCATCTGTTTTCATAAATCAAGGTCCAACATACCTCCAAATGACAGGTTCACAGAGTGAATAATTCTGCACTGGTGATTATTAAAGACTGGGTGTTTGCTAGCAGGAAGCAGGAACAGAAAGGTGAGTGGAAACACTTTCCATTGAAACAGAGTTGGGAGACAAAAGGCGCACAGAGAACTATTTTGAGCCAAAGGTAGGTGACACAGAATTCAAAATTTAATGAGCCTTAAATGCCATTGGATGAATATAGCCAGAGACACACCGTTACATCAGAAAGAGCCCACAGAGTTGCATGCTTTCTCATAATACTCAATTTTCAAAAGCGTCTTTAGAACTAACAAGCTAAAGCCCAGTCAAATGAGGGAGTCATAACCATTAGCAGTTAAGCGATCTTTCCAGGGAAGTAGCCCTGGCCTGTGTGGCTGCTAGAGCATGGGCTGTGGCTCACCCATGCTTCTGGACACAGATCTCCATGCATGCCTGAGACCTCCTATCACTCCTGCCTGCCTGGGGCTCATGCCCTCTTCAGACCTCACTAAATATCACCCTGCATGTCTCCTCAAGGTGGGCTTTGTGGGTTGTTTGTGACAGTTGTGTTCCCCCAAGGATGCTGGGCTCAAGCAAAGGGTTGAGTGTTGGGCTTATGCATAAATTTTGAAGAAACTAAATTTATTTTGCAGCTGAGGTTGCTAGCCTCTGACAAGGCTGGAGAGTTGGGGAAAAATGAAGTCACATCTTGCCTCTGAAATGCCTGCTGCTTCCGAAGGAAAAACCCACACAACAGCACAAATTACAGAGGGCCTTTCTGGCCTTCGCAGCAAGTGCCCAGGCAGCTTTCTACGTGTGCGGTAACCTTGTTAAGCAGACATCTGGAGGTCAGGTTTTCATAGGTAAATTATAGAGAGGGACTAATAGAGGTGTCAGGGCTAACTCCTGCCCCCTCCAAGCTCCCAGACTCAGAGTAGAAAGGAGAGATGATTATAGGAAAACTGGAAAGTCTCTTCACCCTGCTGTCTCCGCGCACATCAATGATACACACATTTGGCCAAGAGAATAGTCCTCAAAGTGTCTTTCCTCTACCACCATTCAGATTTTTGCCTAAGCAGTAAGAAAGAACTAACCTAAAATCTGACCCCCAAAATGTGTCGACTGGTATGCTCCTAGCTCTAGCCCCTTGTCTTCAGTTGCTTCATGGTACCTCAACTTTTACCCGGCTTCCAGGAGCTAGTTCAGAGCGTACTAGTTAAAAGAGTATGACGTTTTAGATTTCCAAACAAGCGGCTGCCATCTTCAAGTGCAGTGAGTCCAGATGACATCTCAATCTTCTGACCAACTGGTGTCCTACTATCCCTTCAGGATGTGAGCTGCATGTGAAAGAAAGCCTCCAAGGAGCACTCAGGGCTGCACTCTCCACAAGACATATCTGCTTGTTCTCTTGGCAGTCCATGGGATATTCAGTTCTCTCCTCCAACACCACAACTCAAAGGCACTGGTTCTTCTTCTATCATCCTTATTCATTTCCCAGCTCTCAGATGCATAGCCAATAGTTGAAAAACCATGGCCTGTACCAGGAATAACTTAGTCTTCAAACTGGCGTCATTGCTCCTCAATAATTTGGAGAGATTCCTAACAGTGAACTTGTCCGAGGCAACATGTATCCAGCTCTCTGTATGACTGCTGGTACCATGGATGTTGTAGATCCAAGTGACATGAAATCATCGACAGTTCCACTCTTTTCTCTATCATGACATTATCAGTTGAATGGTGAAGATTTTTGTCTTTTTGATGCTGAGATGCAATCTATCTAACCCATAGGAAGGCTGTAGTCTTTGACCTTCTGCAGCAACCATTTCAAGTCCTCTTGCCTTTCAGCAAGCAAGACGGTGTCATCTGCATAACACAGATTGTTGATGAATCTTCTTTGAACCTGGGCTCACATTCATCTTCATGGACTCCAGCTCCTTCAATAATTTGCTTAGCATACAGATCAAGTATATATGGAGAGAGAATGCAGTCATGATATAAGCTTTCTCGATTTTAGCTATGCAGTTCTCTCTTGCTCTACTCAGACAATAGCTTTTTGGTCTAGTATAGGTTCCATCAACAAGAAAACAGAGAGTCTCGCCACTGGGCTGATTAGCAGCATCATGATAGATGGTGAAGAGATTGAGATTGTTAACAGCTTTAGTTTGCTTGGCTCCACAATCAACACTCTTGGTACCAACAGCCAGGAAATCAAGAGACGAATTGCATTGGGAAAGTCAGCTGTGAGGGAACTCTCCGGAGTACTGAAGAGCAACGATGTCAGTAAGAAGATTAAGGTGCACTTGGTCCAGACCACAGTCTTTTCAATTGCTTGCTATGCATCAGAGAGCTGGACAATGACTAGGAATTGCGGAAAGACAATTGATGCCTTTGAGCTGTGGTGCTAGAGAAGAGTGGTGAATATACCATGGACTGCTAAGAGAACAAACAGGTTCATCCTAGAGAGGGTGAAACTAGGTTGCTCCTTGAAGGCAAGGATTCTGAGGCTTCATCTGACATACTTTGGGTACGCTGCAAGGAGGGACCTGTTCTTGGAAAATCATGCTTAGAAGGACAGAGGGATAGGCAAGAGAGGAAGGCCCTCGATGACACTGATTGATTCGTGATTGGGGGAATGAGTATAGATTTGTCAGTGACAGTAAAGTTGGCACAGGATAGAGCAGAGTTTCAGGGCTATTGTACATAGGGTTGCTATGAGTTGCACACAACTCGATGGCACAAACAACAACAACAACAACGATTTCATATGTACAAGTAAGTGTACTGGGATTCCCATTCTTCTCAATGTTAGCCATACTTTGTTATTATCCACACAGTCAAATGCCTTTACGTAGTCAATAAAACACAAATAGACAGTCTTCTGTATTATCTGCCTTCAACCAGAATAAATCTGACATCAGCATTGATGCCTCTAGTGTAACCTCTTATAAAATTTCTTGGACTGATGGCAGTTCTCTGTAAATGTGATAGTCATTTTTGTATGATTTTTGGCAATATTTAGCTTGCCTATCGTTTGATAATGTCCACATTCTGTTGGGTCACCTTTCTTGGGAATGGGAAGAAATATGAATCTCTTCAAATAAGGCAGCCAAGAAACTGTCTTCCAAATTTATAGGCCTTGACTGGTGAGCATGTCCAAGGCCGAATCTGTTAGTTGAACAACAACAATAGAGTTGTTAAAATCTAGACTCATAAATCTTATTGTTGGAAGGGAATAAAGAAGGCACCATTCACCTGTGAGGAAAAAAAAAATCAATCTACACCCTTAAACCTTTATCCTCACCTCCACCAAAATCTTTCTCTGTGACTAGCTTCCTAAATTGATTTCCTGCTTCTATTCATGTCCAGAAAGGTCTTTAAAAAGGCAAACTGCATTGCAGCATCCCTTTGCTCATAATCATCAAAGAGGCCTTGTCGTTTCTGCTAAGTATACAACCCAGACTGGATGAGAATCCACAAGATTTTAGCGATTTGACTCCACACATCCACTGCCATTTTCTTTACTGCTGTTTAGAGAATACTAGTCTTTTCTCCATAATTTGTCCACCTCAAACTTCTTCTTATATCTGGATTTAGAGCATGGCAGGAGGGACCAGTCCTTGGAGAAGGACATCATGCTTGGAAGGGTGGAGAGACTGTGTGGGAGAGGAAGATCCTGGGTGAGATGGATTGACACCATGACTGGAGGAATGAGAGTAGGTGTGTCAGAGACAGTGCGACTTGGCTTAGGATAGGACAGGGTTCAGAACTATTGTACATAGGGTTGCTATGAGCCACTGTTATGTGCAATGGCACGTAACGACAACAACAACAACTCTCTAACAGTAAATACCTTCCCCTAGATCTTTTTTAATGTGCTTCTCTTTTGTTGTGGATGTCCCCATAAGTGGTATACTGAAGTCCTAACTCCTGCAACTAGGAACAGATGCTGTTGGAAATAGGGCCTTTGAAGAGGTCGATGGTTAGTTTAACAAGATCATACTGGAGCAGGGTGACTCCTAATTCTGTCTGCCGATGTACTTATTAGAAAGAAGAAAATACACAGGGGAGACAGAAAGAAGATGTCATGTTAACACTGCTGTTGTAAGCCAAGGAATTCTGGAGCTAGCAGAAGTAAAAAGAGGATATATTTTTTTTTCCTGAAAACTTTCAGAAAATATTAAAGTGACTAATACCCTGAACTTGACTCTTAGAAATGCAGAATTGTGAGACAATAAATTTCCATTATGCAAAGGTGTTTGACTGTGTGGACCATAACAAACTGTGGCTGACTCAGAGAAGAATGGAAATCCCAGAACACTTGATCATGCTAATGCGAAACCTCTACTGGGACCAAGAGGCAGTCATCAGAACAGAGCAAGAAAACACTGCATGGTTCAAAATTGGGAAGGGCGTAAGCCAGGGATGCATCCTATCTCCATACCTTTTTAACCTGTATGCAGAACAGATTATCCAGGAGGCTGGGCTCTATGAGGAGAAATGCGGCATCAGGATTTGTGGAAGATCTATCAACAAACTGCGTTATGCGGATGACACAACCCTGCTTGCTGAAACTGAGGAGGACCTGAAGCGCTTTCTGGGGAGGGTCAAGGACTGCAGCCTTCAATATGGATTGAGGCTCAATGTCAAGAAGACAAAGATTCTCACCACTGGACCAATTGGCAGCATCAGGATGGATGGTAAAGAGATTTAGATTGTTCACAGCTTTAGTCAGCTTGGCTCCACAATCAACACTCTTGACACCAGCAGCCAGGAAATTAAAAGACGTATTGCCATGGGAAAGTCTGCTGTTAGAGACCTCTCTAAAGTACTCAAGAGCAATGGTGTGTCTCTGGAGACTAAGGTGCATCTGGTACAGGCCATGGTCTTTGCAATCACTTGTTATGCGTCAGATAACCAGCGAGGACAGAAGGAGAATTGATGCTTTTGAGCTGTGGTGCTGGAGAAGAGTGCTGAGGGTGCCATGGACTGCTAAGAAAACAGATTCATCCTGGAGAGGGTTAAACTGGGCTGCTCCTTGGAAGCAAGGATTCTGAGACTTTGTCTGGCATACTTTGGTCATGTTGTAAGGAGAGACTGGTCCTTGGAGAAAGACATCATGCTTGGGAGGGTAGAGGGCAGGCACAGGAGGGGAAGACCCTCTCTGAGGTGGATTGATTTAGTGACTGGGATAATCGGGATGGGAGTGTCGGAGACAGTGCGATTGTCACAGGACAGAGCAGAGTTTAGGGCTGTTGTACATAGGGTCGCTATGAGTCGCAAGCGACTCGACAGCACTTAACAACAACAACAATAGTCACTCACATGACGTCATTTTGTTATGGGCAGCCCTCGGAAACTGTTGTTGCTAGGTGCCATTGGGTAGACTCTGACCCGTACCAACTCTATGAGCAGCAGATCTGAACATTTCCCTATGCTTCACCATTGTCATGATCTCTGTCATGCTCAAGTCCATTGTGGTAACCACTGTGTCAATCCACTCCACGAGGGTCAACTTCTCATTTGCTGACCCTCTCCCATTGCTCGCATTATGTCTTTCTCCATGGACTGATTTCTTCCAAAATTATGAAAAGTGAGATGAAGTTTGACCATCCTTCCTGATTTTAATGAAAGTTAACAAAAAGGTTGGGTTTTCATTCATTATTGTGCCTTTTCCTCCCTTCTCCCTCCCCCAGTTCACTTTGTTATGCACCTCTTGTTCCAGATTGTTAAGTGTCACACACATAACGCCTAATCACACATACCTTTCAGATAGCTCTTCCCCTAATCTGGTCCAGTGCAATGTTCATTATTTATCCAGTCTTTTCCTGTTCTCCTCCTCCGTCGCCAACGTCAATGCTATTTTATAACAGCAGTGTTATGTAGAATTTGTCCTTTTGTGATTGAGATACTCTACTCAAAAAATGTCTTCCAGACTCACCCACGTTGTGTTTTACAAGTTATTTTTTAGTGTTGCATTATATTCCATTGTATGAATGTCTCATCGTTTTTCTATCCATTTGTTTTTTGGTGGGCAGTTGGGCTGCTTCCAACTCTTTGCTGCTGTGAATAATTCAGCAATAAACAAACATCTGTATGAGCCACGGCTCTAGTTTATTTAGGGTATATTCTCAGTAGTTGCCCTCCCCTTCACTCATGGAGTGTTGAGCTCCCCAACTGAGGCAAGTTTTCCTGTGTACCCAGAGCCTGCCCAGCGAGGTCTTCAGGCAGGGCGAGTTACCCTCCCATCCTCTGGAGCAGTGAGCTCCATCCACAGCCTAATCATCATGGACTCTGGGTAAACATCTGTTGAATGGATGGACGAGTGACTGAATGAGCAGCCATTCAATCTCACGTAGTGCTCAAGAAATTCCCATTGCCAATGGTTACTATACCATGTTACTAATACGTTTAACATTTGTTAATAAATGGAGCAAATTAGAATAAGTGTAGGGTTTCTTTCTGTCAACAGAGAGAAGCACCTAAATTCGGTGGGCACCGAGATTCCCTAAATAGGTATGACAGGGTACTTGTGTCATTGAGGTCCTCAGGACCCCTGAGTTTGGAGAAGCCTCCTAGGATGAGAGCGAATGACATGCCAGGGCTTTAGTAAATACTCAGAAAGAAGAAAAGACGAGCAAGGCATGATGCTTACCCTCAAAGTAATAGAGCAAGACAAGAACATTCATTATTCTGACACAAGGTAGAATGACAGAACAAATATCAAATATGGGTAAAGCTGAGGAGCGATACTTCCACTCGTCTGTCAGTTTGCCATCCTGTGGTGCTGTGCTTGTTGCTGTGATGCTGCCAGCTCTGCCGCCAGCATAGGTTGACATCTACCAGGGTCAGTCACGGTCGACAGTTACTAATGAAAACAAACTAAGAAGCAGGACGGATCATCCACATTGGAAATAACAGGTCTTTGAAGAGTGTTCTGCAGACAACAGAAGAACCTTGCTGGCAAGAGTGCCAGAAAATGAGCTCCTCACGTTGGACGGCACTCTAACCTTGGTTGGCAAAGAGCTGCTTCTTTATGGTATGTTGTTGTTACCGTCGTTAAGTACCCTTGAGCCAGAACTGACTCATAGCTGACCCTCCAGCAGGTGTTCTGAGGCAGCGAATCACACACATGTAGAATGCCCATCTTTCTCCTACGGAGGAACTGGTGAATTTGAACCACACACCTTTGGATTAGCAGTGCTACTCCTTACCACTAAGCCACACAGTGTTCTCTTCTCGAAGTACAGTCTACTATAAGGACACAGAGGGAGTAAACTTTCATCTAATGGAGAACTTGCATTTACTGATATGACAAGATTCAAATTGAGAGAAAACAGCCGCAAACATCAAATTAGAACATGGAATGAACAAAATACGACTCTAGAAAAGCTGAAAGCTGTCAAAGAGGAAATTAAAAGCATTAAGATCAATATTTTCATTAAGTTGACATGGATCAGAATTTGCCTGTGTTGAACCAGACAATCGCAAGAAATGACAAGTTGAATAGGAATGTTGTGGTAGTCATTGTCAAAAATAGCATTTCGCCTTTCTATGAAGATGGCGCCAAAAGTTAAAAAGGAAGCCCCTGCCCCTCCCAAAACTGAAGCCAAAGCAAAGGCATTAAAGGAAAAAAAGAAGATCCGCAGGTCTCCCACCTTCCGGCGGCCTAAGAGGCTGAGACTCTGAAGGCAGCCCAAATACCCCCAGAATAGCGCCCCCAGGAGAAACAAGCCATCTTCAAGTTTCCCCTGACCACTGACTCAGCCATGAAGAATATAGAAGATAATAACGCACTTGTGTTCATTGTGGATGTCAAGGCCAATAAGCACCAAATTAAACAAGCTGTAAAGAAGCTTTTTGACATTGATGGGGCCAAGATCAACGCTTTGATTAGGCCTGATGGAGAGAAGAAGGCCTATGTTCTACTTGCTCCTGATTATGATGCTTTGGAAGTTGCCAACATAATTGGGATCGTCTAAACTGAGTCCAGCGGGCTAATTCTAAATATAAATTTTTCTCACCATTAAAAAAATAGCATTTCAAAATATTTCTTGAAGTACAATGCTATAAGGATACAATCCATACATATACATGCAAGACTTGTTAATACAACTATTATTCAAATAGAAGCATCAATCACAAAAGTCAAAGAGGAAAAAATCGAGGATTTCTACCAGCATTTGCTGTCTAAACTTGACCAAGCATGCAATCAAGGTGCATTAAAAATAATTTGTGACTAGAACGAAAAAATTGGGAACAAAGAAGGACTAGTGGTTGAAAAACACAGCCATGGTAACAGAAATGTAGCTGGAGAACAAATGATAGAATTTTGTACAAGGACAGGTTTATTCATTGCAACTGCTATTTTTTTAAAACTGGTTACTATATCCATGAATTTCACATCATGCATGGAATAGGGGAATCAGATTGAGTTCGGTTGTGGAAATAAAGAAGTAAAATATAAATAAAGGAGTTAAATATTAGCAGTCAAAACCAGGCCAGGGCCTGACTATGGAAAAGACCATCAACTACCGAAAGGCAAGTTCAAATTGAAGTTGAAAAAATGAAAAGAAGTTCATGACAATCAAAATATGACCTTGAGTATATCCCAACTAAATTTCAAAACAATCTTAAAAATAGATTTTTTGGGGAGACCAGATGAGTTATGGAATGACATTCACGAAGAAAACTAAAGATCATTACAAAAACAGGGAAGAAGAAAAGATCAAAATGAATATCAGAGGAGATTCTGAAATGTGCATTAGTACAAAAATGCAACCCAAGAAGAAAAAGAAAACTATTAAAATGAAACACGCAAGGCACTTCTGTTAGAAAACCAAAAGTTTGACATTTTTCAAGTTGAAAGGCCTGAAGAACAAATTTAAGCCTCATGGTGCAACACTGAAGGATTCTGTGGAAAAAAATCTTGAGTTATGGAGGAAGCATCAACAGACATGTGAGGAAATGCTCAAAATCACTAGCAATCAGAGAAATACAAACCAAAACACCATCTCACCATGGTAGCAGCAGTAAAGTTTAACAGGACAGTAAGTGTTGGAGAGGATGTGGAATGATTGGCTATCTCATGCACTGCTAGTGTAATAGTAAAATGGTACAACTCTTGACAGTTTTTATACATAGGGTTTTTGAAGGTCTACTATTTTGGATGTAGATGGCCAATCCTTCCTAGTCTGTCTTAATCTGAATGCTCAGATTTAGAACAGTATCTGACAGCCAAGCATTTTACAAAAAAGAGGAATGAAAGATATTTCCCCAATTGTAGAAATAACCAATAGTTTCAGTGTTGTCCTCGCCCTTGACACGTGTGTCTTGACCCACCCAGCTCTCTGCTCCATCAGCATTCCCTTCTACTCCCACCTACTCCCATCAACGCCTATCTCCTATTTTCCAGCCTTGACATGATAGCTTATATCTCAAGCTTTCTGGGCTTCTGTGATTCCAAATGCTTCCAGCTGCTTCCAGTTTCACTGTGGCCAGTGACTCTTGAGTTTAGGAGTCTGTAAGTCCAAATACCAGGTACTAATGTTAGGGAAGGCTTCCTTCCTATCTCAGATGGTTCTGAGGAAAAGTCCTTTCCCTTTAATTTCTGCTCTCGGTTTGACTTCTTGTGGCCTTGGGCCTCTTCTCTTCTATTTACAGCACATTGTAGTCACAATGAAAACGACCAATTAAATATTAAAAGAAGATAGAAAAGAGTATACAGAGTCATTGTACCAAAAGGAATTGGTGGACTTAGAAGAGTTTTGAGAAACAATGTATGAGAAAGAGCCTATGGTGATGAAGGAAGAAGTTCAAGCTGTTCTGAAAGAATTGGCAAAAAAAAAAAGGCCCCAGGAATTGATGGTATACCAATTGATATATTTCAACAAACAGACGCTGCCCTAGATGTGCTCACTAAGTTGTGCCAAGAAATCTGGAGGACAACCACTTGGCCAACTGACTGGAAGAGATCTTTATTTGTTCCCATCACAAAGAAAAGTGATCCGACAAAGTGTGGAAATTATTGAACAATATCATTAATATCACATGCAAGCAAGAGTCTGCTGAAGATTATCCAAAAACAACTGGAGTAGCACAACAGAGAGCTGCCAGAAGTGCAGGCTGGGTTTAGAAGAGGCCATGGTACTAGGGATATAGATGGATCTTGGCTGAAAGCAGGGAGTACCAGAGAAATGTCCATGTTTCATTACTATGCAAAGGTGTTTGACTATGTGGACCACAACAGACTGTGGCTAACTCTGAGAAGAATGGGAATCCCAGAACACTTGATCATACTTATGTGAAACCTGTACTAGGACCAGGAGGCAGATGTCTAAACAGAGCAAGGAGACACTGTGTGGTTCAAAATTGGGAAGGGTGTATGCCAGGATGTGTCCTATCTCCATACCTTTTCAATCTACATGTTGTTGTTGTTGTTGTTATGTGC
>NW_006399771.1:967930-970353 GCF_000299155.1 Elephantulus edwardii
TTCAAACACATCAGCTGATGGTAGTTCCTATGTTGGGATCAGTGTCTCTGAAGTTTAGTCACAATATGTATCGGTCAAAGGTGATGCATCCTGTAGAATTGCTGCGGCCCGAGGGCTGGAATGGATGTCACGTGCTTCTGGCGTCTCTGATTACCTGGGAAGATGTGGGGGAGGGGGTCTGTGGGGTCTGGTGTCTGTCGTGTGAGGTGCCCAACTTAAGCCAGTCAGAGCCGAGCCTCTGTTTTGACCTTTCTGCCGGAACAGATGTCATGTGCTTCTGATGTCTCTGATTACCTGGGAAGATAGGGGAAGAATATCCCTTCAATCTACATGCAAAACAGATTATCCAGGAGACTGGGCTCTATGAGGAGAAATGTGGCATCAGGATTAGAGGAAGACTCAGCAACAATCTGTGTTATGCGGATGACACAACCCTGCTTGCTGAAACTGAGGAGGACCTGACGTGCTTGCTTCAGAAGGTCAAGGACTGCAGCCTTCAATATGGATTGAAGTTCACTATCAAGAAAACAAAGGTTTTCACCACTGGGTCGGTTGGTAGCAGCATGATGGATGATGAAGAGATCGAGATTGTAAACAGCTTTAGTTTGCTTGGTTCTACAATCAACACTCTTGGCACCAGCAGCCAGGAAATGAAAAGACATATTGTGTTGGGAAAGTCTGCTGGCAGAGACCTCTCCAAAATACTGAAGAGAAAGGATGTCAGTCTGGAGACTTGGTGCACCTGAGACAGGCAATCACTTGCTATGCATCAAAGAGCAGGACAATGACTAGGCATGATAGAAGGAGAATGGATGCCTTTGAGCTGTGATGTTTGAGAAGAGTGTGGAATATTTTGCTAAGAGAATGAACAGGTTCGACCTAGAGAGGGTTAAACCAGCATGCTCCTTGAAGGCAAGGATTCTGAAGCTTCGTCTGATATACTTTGGACATGTTGTAAAGAGGGACAAGCCTTTGGAGCAGGATGTCATGTTTGGGAGGGTGGAGAGACAATGCAGGAGAGCAAGACCCTCTATGAGATGGATTGATTCAGTGCCTGGGGTAAGGGGGGGATAGGTGTGTCAGAGACAATAAGATTGGCACAGGATAGAGCAGGTTTTAGGGCTGTTGTGCATAGGGCCTCTATGAGTCTCAGGCCACTCGACAGCACATAACAACTACAACAACAACAACTCTTGATGACATTTTGGTATTTCCTCAAAAGAACTGAACATAGAAATTGCATATGACCCAGCTATTCTACTGCTAGGAATACATCCCAGGAAATTAGAACTGAGACACGAAAAGAGATATGTACATTTATGTTCACAGTGGCATCTTTCACAAAATCAAGAATATGGAAACAACCCATATGCCGATCCTATAATGGGAATGAAAAACAGAAGAAGAGTGGTACTTGGTTCATAGAAAGAAGTTTACTTGTGTTTTATTGATTAGGCAAAGGCATTTGACTGAATAGTTCATGACAAATTATGGATAACAATAAGAAAAAAGGGAATCCCAGAATAATTGTACTCACAAGGAAGCTATGTAAACCAAGAAGCATTTGTATAAGTAGAAAAAATGGAGCATTGCTTAGGTCAAAATCAGGAAAGGTATGCAGTAGGATTGTATCCATTCTCCATACCTATTTAATATGCATAGCAAATAATTTCAAAAGATGGATGATATAAGAAATGTGGCCTCAGGCTTGAAGAAAGACTCTTTTAACAATTTAAAAGTTATGCAGATACCTTTCTGCACCCTTCCTTGCAAAAGGTGAAGGATACTTGAAGTACTTATTGCAAAAGATCAAAGATTATAGTCTTCAATATGGGTTCTATCTCAACATCAAGATAACAAAAATTCTCACCACTGGACCAATAGGCAACAAACAGTATGATAGAGAAAAGATTGAAGTTGTCAACCACATAATTTCACTTGAATGCACAATCAAAACCGTGGTAACTGCAAGCATGAAATCAAAAGATATTCTGGAGTAAAGAAAGTCTGCTGTCAAGGATCTCTCCAAAGTCCTAAAAAGCAAGGATGTCAGTTAAAAAAAAAAAAGGCAGCTTGGGGAGGGGGTAAAATGTGCAACAGTGAATGAATGAAAATCTAACGTTTCTGTAAACTTTGGTTAAAATGACAATTAAAATAAAAAACTTTTATTAAAAAAAGAAAAATTATTAAGGCGAAGCTCTCTAAGCCATGATATTTTCAATTGCTTCCTTTGCATCTGAAAGTTAGGCAATGAATAAGGATGGCAGAATTGACACCTTTGAATTGTGGTGCTGGCAAAGAGTATTGAATTTCCCTTGTAAAAGAATGAGGAAAATTAAACCAAATCCACAGGAGCCAAAATATGACTTTGATTTCATACCACCTGAATTTCAGAATCATCTCAGGAACAGGTTTGAGGCATT
>NW_006399771.1:972137-979794 GCF_000299155.1 Elephantulus edwardii
CGCAGGAGGGGAAGACCCTCTATGAGATGGATTGATTCGGTGACTGGGGTGATCGGGATGGGTGTGTCAGAGGCGGTGCAGTGGGCGCAGGATAGAGCAGGGTTTAGGGCTGTTGTGCATAGGGTCGCTATGAGTTGGAAACGACTCAACGGCACATAACAACGACAACAACAACAACAACAACAACAACGTCTTAAGGAAGTGCAACCAGCGTGCTCCGTAGAGGAAAGGATGGGGCCACACTGTCTCATTTATTTCAGGCATATTTTCAGGAGGAACTAGCCCTTGGACACATCATGTTGGGAAAATAGAGAGTCAGTGAAAGAGAAGACCCTCTGTGAATGGGTTCGGGCATAACAGAGTTCATGAAGATGGTACGATACAGGGCAAGGTTCAGACGTGTTGTTACTTTAAGGTTGTTATCAGTCATAGTTGACTTAGTTGCACGTTAAAACAATAAGAAGAAGAGAAAAGTGAATTGCAGTACCTTCACTGTCTCTGAAAGAGTGACCTGTGTCTCCCCTCATACTGCTTAATTATACTAGAGTTTATCGGGATTTTTTTTTTTTTAACTTTAATTCCCACCTGGATTCCTGATATTTGCCCAACATTATTATCAAACATTGAAGCATCAGAACAAATACAAGGATCTTAATATTTGAAAGTCTCAGTTTTTCTGTGCGGCATTTCCATTTTTCCCATTTGGGGCTTGGCCGTAGTGTCAGATTGCCCTGTAAGTACTAGAAGCAGAGGTTGACTTATGCTTACTTAGTAACCTATTATGAACATTTGACCTGTCTCCACCGCATCAGAGATTCTACTTCTAGAGATAACTTGTCTGTCTGTTAAGCCCACAGCAGCCTCTTTGATTCTTCAGACTTTTTTTTCAAGTTTACAATCTCTGGCAGGGAAGGAGCAGCCAGTAAGCAAGTTAAGCATAGATTTATTTGTACTTACTAATCTGTAGCCAGCAACTTCACATGCTTTTAATGATGTGATTTTCTAGTAAAATCTGCTAGAATTTTCTAACTGGGACCAACAGAAGGAATTGAAAATTCTCAGTGTGTTTTCCATTAGGGCTGAGACTATGATGCTAGTATATTCCAAGAAGACTGCTTTGTTGATTTGCAATGGATAAATACATTCTTGTACTCCTTGCAGGAGCAAGTCACCAGCTCTTTTCTTCACTGAGTTGCTCATAGGTTTGAATTGCCAACATTTTGGTTAGCAACCAAGTGACTTAACCATGATGTGACTGAACCATGATGACTAAGGAACCATAGATGGTTCCTTAACTGCTGTCTCAATCACCTCATACACAATAGAATAAAACATTGCTTCCTCATTCTTTCAAATCTATCTTGGTCTAGAAGCTCTGGGGAAGCTTGTACAACATGGGTGAACTGCTATTATTGGAAATATTGTTGACACAGCCTCTAGGCTGTCAGAGTCACAGGAACATACAAGTCACTACAGTGTATATAGCAAATTGGCAGATGAGTAACCAGTGGTGGCTAGATATGTTTATAGATAATTAGATAAGACAGAGAATAACATTTAAATTATATCAATAGAATATAATTATGTATAAAAGTAGTATGTTGTTTTTGTGTACCATAGAGTCGGAACTGACCCAGAGCTGACCCTCCAGTGGGTTTTCAGAGTTAATCACATGGGAGGAGATTGTCCATCCTTCAAGCAGCTGGTGGGCTTGAACCATTTGCCTTTGAGATTGCAGCTCAGCTTCTTGTGAGTAGGCCACCAAAGCTCCCCCAAAGCAATATAAACTATATTATATATAAATGAATATAATTAATTATAATAGTATATATAATATACATGAGTGTGATTATACATGTTTTTTTTCAAGTGTGTTCCGGCGCACCTGAGTGATAAGAAATTACAGTGCCAACTTAAAACAGGTGGTTTAAATCTACCGGCTGCTCTGTGGGAGAAAGGTGGACATCTCTCATGTGACTTACAGCCTCTGAAAACTCACTGGAGGTTCAGCTATGAATTGGTTTCAACTCAACAACAACAACACACACACACACACACATACACACACACACGCATATACACACATAGCAGCACTGAATCAAAAAGAATCCATCTATACACACACATACAATATCAGAAAAGGGGTTGAACCATTCCAGAAAGTAGCCTGTGATCAAGAAAAGGATGGTAATAAGGGAGTAAGTTCAAGCTGTACTGAAGGCACTGGCAAAAACAAAGCTCCAGGAATTGCTAGAATACCAACAGAGAAGTTTCAACAACTAGATGGAGCCGTGGATGTGCCTTCTCCTATGGCAAGAAATGAGGATGTGAACAACCTGGCCAACTTACTGGAAGAGATCTGTGTATTCACTCATTACAAAAACAGGTGATCCAATGAAATATGGAAATTGTCAAACAATATTATTTATGTCACATATAAGTGAAACCTTCCCAAAAAGGATTTAAAAATCCCTTGGAAAGCACATCAACAGAGAACTGCCAGATATTAAAGATTTAAAAGAAGTTGTGACACAAGGCATATCAATGCTGATCTCATTGCTTTACTTCATAACATTTCATATTGGTTTGTATACAAAATTCATGTACATTATGTTTTATTCATGTACATTATGTTTTACACATTCCTTCATTGATATTGTGTTTCATACCATCCTTTCCATATATTGTGGGTTTTTTTCTTTATATATTGTGTTTTATAAAATTAATCACCATTCATCTATGTTCACTGCCACCCCATCTTTTCAGGTTCCCACAAGATCTAGACTAATTGGTTAAGGCCCTCCCGCTGCCTGCCAAACTCTATGACCCTGTAATTTCCCTCTCTTCGCCCTCAGCGCCCTCATCTTCTGCCCTTTTCCCCCTTTGGACTTTTAGCCACATCTTACTAGTTATCCTATTTTTACAATAATGACCTTATGCATTATTTATCCTTATGAGACTGATTTAGAAGATTTTCTCCATCACCGAAAGAAGTCCTCTAAACAATCACTTGCATTTCCCAATCCCCAGGCCCTGGCAAAGGCAAATCTATTTTATGTCACTGTGGTATAATTTGTCTGTTCTAGATTTTTTATATCCATGAAATTGTACATGTGGTCCTTTGTGACTGGCTTTCCCACTTTATGCAATGATTTCAAGGTTCTTCTCCATTGCAGTAGGGATTATTGTTAAGTGTTACCACGTCAGCTCCGATTTATAGTAACTGTATGTACAACAGAAGAAAACCTTGTTGGATCACACAATCCTTACAAGCTCTGTTACGCAGTCATTGCACCAGCTCATCTTATTTGTCTTCTTTTTCATTGATCCTCTATTTTTCTAAGCTTTATGGCCTTTTCTAAGACCTGTTCCCTCTAATAGCATGCTAATGTGTGAGAAGTACTTCATCCAAGACAGAGTGTTTGCTCTGTTGGTAGGCTATGGTATATTCGATACTATTCACAGCCATCACAATTCAAAGGCATCAGTTTTTCATTGGTTTTCTTTCTCATTGTCCAACTTTAACAGGCATATGAAGCAATTTAAAGTACCAAGTCAGGTGCACCTTAGTCTTCAAAGCATATCCTTGCTCTTTAACGCTTTGGCCTGGGAAGTGGACTTGCCAATGAAATATATCGCTTGACTTATTGACTGCTGCTTTCATGGGTGTTGTGAATCTAAGTAAAATGAAATAATAGATAATGTCTTTTTTTCTATTTATCATGATGTCATAATATTCTTATGTAAATAGATCTTAGAAAAAGAAGATTAAGACAGTCATTTCAGAGCAAAGAACACTGAGAGACAGTTCATCAAAGAAATGGCAACACCAAATAAAAATTGTGTCCACTTTGACCTTGCTGATAATGAGAAACATGAAAAATAAATAAGAGACTGTTGCCTGTCGACTTGGTGTATGTATTAAAGAACTCATTTGAAGGCAGAGCTGTGTTGAGGAAAATAAGTTCAAACATACCTGGAACAAGTGCGAATGAAAACAATTATTTTGGAAATTGTTCTTAACATACATTATGAGTCTTGAACGTTTATATCCTTTGACTGATAATAAGGAATCCTTTGGGAGTCATGCTGCTGGTCCAAAGGCTGTATGCCTCAAATCTGACAAAGGCTCCTCTGGAGAAAGTTAGGCCATCAAACTCCATGCTATTTGCAGCCCCAGAAACCTGCTGTAGGATCATTTATGACTCAATTCTGACTCAACAGTACTGAATTTGAGTTGAATTATATAAAAATCCATATTACCTCACACTTACTCTCCATTTAATTACAAATGTCTTCCATTACTGAAAAAACAAGCTTCAAGCAAAACTTCAAAGCAGAAAATAGCTCAGTCTCAACAGGGTTAAGTTAGTTAAATCTGCAAAGTCTCATTTGCCAGACAAGGTAACAGTCTCAGGATCCGTGGATTAAGATACGGTCTCATTTGAGGGTCGTCATTCAGCCCATCACCGTCCCCAAGGGCTAGCTCTGACTAAAAAGAGAATCTTCTTTTGAGGAAAAAGTAGACACTAATCCAGACTAACTAGCCAAAACACTCCCAAAGCCTCCCATTCTCACCAGAATTGTACAGTAATAGAAGGAATTTTCCCATGATTCGCTTTAACTTTCATTAGGTGTAGTTTCTGAGATTTTCGTATTATATTTTCCTCAGTAATAAAAAGAAAGATCTGCTTCTCTGATTAAAAGCCTTTTTCTCCATACTTTGGAAGGAGAAAATTTCTCTCTCTTGAATTGTTATGCTTGGCAGGAAATATCTCATCAACACAGGCTCCTAATTAGATGAGAGCACGGCTATTGTGGGGCTTTCTGTTGCAGACGGGGCGACTTGTAGGTTTGGGAGAGCAGAGACACGGTTAAGCAAGAATTGGTTCCCTTTGGGTGACTCATGATCTGTGGAAATGACTGTGGAATGGGCATAAGAGTGCCCGGAACTTAGTCCCTAAGCTGTGCGCCTTCTGAAGACACAATATAAAAACAAAACAGCAACAAAAAACCTCACCAATTTTAAGGAATTCTGTCTGCTTTTTAAAAGTAATCTTAGGTCTTGAAAACCTCCATTACTGTTTTATGAATAGTTAACTATAATTAATGATTCTTCCTATTCCTTGCTCTCAGAAACCTTGTACTTCATCAGAGAAATTTCAATTACAAAGCAAATCTTCATTTGGTTTGCTCATAGTATTTTTTCTTTCTTTCTTTTTTCGTGTCCTTGGGCTTCAAGAGAACTGATTAGAGACCTCATGTGATGGAAGGCTTGGCCTGGCTGTCATTCTGCAGCCATGTCCCCCCACAGACTAAGATGGCTTGCTTTGGGGATGTGGAAATTCCTCTTGTGGTACATCTATGGAAAAAGCAAAACAATCACTGTCTTATGAAGACGTCCCACTCTTGTTCTCACTGCAATCAAGTCAAAGCCCACTCTTGGCTGACTCTCCCTTGGATTTCTGAGGCTCTAAGTGGCTAAGGAGAAGATTGCTCTGTAAGAGTAACTGGTGGATTCGGTTGTCAGAGAGGCAGAGATTTTCGGTTCGCTGTCCAACTCTATGGGCTAAGCCACCAATGTTATACAGATGTTATTTGAGCTCTTTCTTAAAATAATTCCCTCAGGTAGGACCTTTCCCATTTTGTGAATGATGAAATTGAGGCTTAGATATATTTAGGATCCACCTCAGGACCCACACCATTTAAATTTATTGTATTGTATTGAATGTATTGGTTGACTGTACAGACACGCTTAGCTCCTAAGATATTCTACTTTAAATACAAAGCTGTTACGAATGGAGTGCTAAACCAGCTGCACATTGGGAGGTCTGGTGATAAAAACACCCTCCCTAAATCCATAGGGCTTTGTTGGATTAACACAAAGGCCAAGCGTCTCTGACATTTCTAGTGGCTTAGTGGTAAGAAATTGTGCTGCAATCCCAAAGGCATGCGGTTTGAAGCCACCAGCAGCTTGTTGGGAGAAGGATTGGCAATCTCTTCCTCTGCCTCTGAAAACACAACAGAGTGTCAGCTCTGGGTCGGTTCCTACTCAAGAATATACAACAATAATAGTGGTGCCTTGAGATAAGTAATCTCTTTCTGTTTGCTTTTCAGCTTCAGAAAGCCAACAGAGGGCCAGCTGTGAGTCAGTTCTGACTTATGGCAACGGGGGAGGAAAAAGTTACACAAGTAGCAAATAGCAGAGGCCTCGTCCTTGGCTCCCTCAGGCAATGCCGTGTCTCATGCGCACCAGTGGTTGTCAAGTTAACCCGACCTCATGGAGATCTTGACTCAAAGGAGCTCTGCTGCTTTAGTCTTAGTGAGTTGTGCTGCTAATCTATAGGCTATACATCTCCGGTGGTTCAAATCCACCAACTGCTCTGTGGGAAAAAGTTGGGCATTTTCCTCCCTTGTGACTTACAGCCTCAGAAACCAAATGATTCAATAATAGAGAGCTGTTAGTAGACAGAAATGCCTCTTGATGGTGTCTGGTTAGAACTGTGCTACATAGGTTCTCAATGGCTGGTACTTTACAAGTAGATGGATAACTCAAACGTTCAACCTTTCAATTAGAATAGGTATTCTCCCAAAGGATATGAAAAGTTCACTCCACCTGCTTTCCTCGTTGACCTATGGGGGTGCTAAAATGCTACTAATAGCAACATGGAAGTTCCTGGAAAGCAAACTATTAGATAAACCTTGGTTCCTGAGAAAGAAGCTTTGCAATAATTGAAGTGCATCGATCTGGGACTTCCAGGTCACGCTTGAGATTGTGTGCTGAGTGACAATTGTTCAGTCATAGGGAATCCTGTCAGACTTTGCCCCCAAATCTCTTCCTTGTGACCATATTGACTTGCATCCTTTCAGTACATAGCATGTTATTATTATTGTATGTGCCATCAAGTAGTCTGTGACTCATAACGACTCTGTGTTCAATTAGCTCTGAAACAATCTCATCACTTCCAACAGACCTAATCCCATTTCTCCAGTCACTGAGTCAGTGACTCATCCTGTGTCTTCCTCTCCTGGGCTGTCATCATTCCAAGCATGATGTCCCTCTCCAAGGACTGGCCACTTGCACAAAATATGTTAGATAGAGGTTCAAAATCCTTGCTTCCAGGGAGCAGCCTGGTTTCACCCTGTCCAGGACAGACCTATTTGTTCTCCTGGAAGCCCACAATATGTTCAACACTCTTCTCCAGCACCAGAACTCAAAGGCTGATCCTTCTTCTATCATCTTTAATTATTGTCCAGCTCTCAGCTCTCGGATACATAGCAAGTATTTGTGAAGATCATGGCCTTGATCAGGTGCACCTTAGTTTCCAGACTTACACCATTGCTCTTCAGTACTCTAGAGATCCGTGACAGCAGACTTTCCCAGTGCAATTCATCTTCTGATTTCCTGACAGCTGGTGCCAAGAGTGTTGATTATAAAACCAAGCAAGCTGAAATGATCAACAATCTCAATCTCTTCTCCGTCCATCCTGATGGTCCAGTGGTGAGAATCTTTGTCTTCTTGACATTGAGCCTCAATCCATATTGAAGGCTGCAGTCCTTGACACTCAGCAGCAGGTGCTTCAGGTCCTCCTCAGTTTCAGCAAGCAGGGTTGTGTCATCCGCATAACGCAGATTGTTGATAAATCGTCCACCAATC
>NW_006399771.1:981586-1010434 GCF_000299155.1 Elephantulus edwardii
CCATCTCATCTCACCAATGCCTAGTATGTCAATATTTATGCATTCCATTTATTCCTTAACAATATCTAATTTTCCTACATTCATGATAGAACTACATAGCATAGCAATCTTATAATCAATCATAGTCTACTTATAAGCTTAAGTACATTATACTTCCCATCAGTTTTGTGAATTGTTACAGAAAATTATTGAATACAAAGAAAGGAAGAAGTCAGCAGGTGAAGGTGAATCCTTAAATTTACAACTGATACCTGCCTATGTATGGCATTCTTTTAAGCTTGGGAGATTTTCCAAAGCTCTGGGTGGTGGAGGTCAGATGAAAAAAGAGCCACCCAGGTGACTGATGTGAAGGAAGGGAGTGGGGGAAAGTGGAGCTCAGGTTACACCTCATATTCTAGGCTGATTTTTATCCGTGAACCACTGATTGCCATGCGTCATTGCTCCTTATCACCATCCACAGGTGGGCCTGAGTCCCGAGGAAAATGGGTGAGCGTGTTTTGAAGGAGCTGGAGAGACGCACAGGCCGCAGCTGCCAAGGCTGGAGTGCAGGTCTGTAACCTCAGAAGGCACAGAGGCTCCTTGGCTCAAGTGAGTGAACACGAGCCTGAAAACACCAAGACAAACTGCCTATTTTGCCAGAGCAGACACTGGCATGGGGTTAATCACCCTCTTTTCCAACACTGTACCTGGATGCCTTCCCAGACTGCACATCTGTCAGAGCAGGGCATCTGGAGGAGAAATCAGAGGGGGGCAGGGAGGTGCACGAGTGAACTCTTCCCTCTCACATCTCCGCTGCCAGCCAACACCTGGGCTGACTACCTTGCCCTCGCCTCCGAGCCATCTGGGCCAGCGTCTTCACCTGCTGGGACAGAGGGGTGTTCTGAAATAGCTCCACAGCCCTCTCAGCCAGTTAGGTGTGTAACTTTCCACTTAGCTCAGCTAATAGGCACCCAAAGATCCTCTTCTCCCCACGGAAGTTGTACAAGTGGCTTGTGTTTCAGAGGATGAGGGATTTAAGAGAATAATAAACTGGTTGATGTTGTGCCAGTTGCATTTTCAGTCAGTAATTGAATGTTTTTGTCATTTAGCTCTTTAAGTAGCCCAAAGAGGAAAAAGTCACTAAGCCCATATCACTGATGAGAAAACCAAGTCTCTGACAGGCATGGGGACTTGGCTCAAACCCACACCCAAGTAGGATTGCCACGCTTCTCTCCTGGTGCCTTGCTGAGGGTGAGACGGGAATTCCAACAGGAGAAAGATGCCTTCACATCCCCTAGATCTCCTGTCAAGGTCCTTCCTATCAAGGCTGTATAAGTACCAGCTCCTGCTGTGGGATGGGGAGGGCTTTGAAAGTGAGTCCTCTATTATTAGGGCAACCTCAGTCCAGGAAGAGAGCAGTTAACAGTTAGGTGCTTGACTACTAGCTGAAGGGTTAACAGTTCAAATTCACCTACTGCTTCCTTGGAAAACTGCCAACTTTGGAGAATAGATAGGCTTCGGAAAGGCCACGCCTTGAAAACCCTGTGAAGCAGTTCTACCCTGGACAACACAGTCACCGCGAGGCAGAAGTAACTTGATGGAAATCAACAAGAAATTCACTCTCAAAACAGTAAAAGGTCTGTGATAGAAGTGTCACTTTCCAGTCAAGAGATGTAGACTGCATTCTCAGCCAACACATCTCATGCGGAGCTACCCCCTTTGAGTGTGGTATTGATGAAAAAGTATTGACTGTACTGAAGCTTGACATAATGACGGCAACAATGGGCTCTGAGCACAAGGAGATCATGATGTGGTGTGATTATACTAACCAAGTTTCTGTACTGTTTTTAGAGCAAGGCATACTAGGAAGAAAGGCCTGTGGTGTACTTTTAAGAAATCAGCCAATGAAAACTCAACAGAATATTTTTCATCTCAGAGTGTTTCTGTTCCACAGCTGATCACAGAGACGGTACAGAAATGTACAGTCTTTAGTTCTATATAGCACTGGGATTCGTCGAAACTTGGAGACAATTCTGTAACAGGTAACAATAACAAAAAAGCAATCTCAAAGCAGGTGACACATAAATGCACAATTTTACAATGAGTGCTGTCATCTGGAGTTTTAAAAATGATGATTTGCACCCTACAGAAACCATAACTGACACCCAAGCAGATATATGCACACCTATGATTATTGTGGTTTTGTTCACAATAGCAAAGAGCTAACTCAAGTGCCCATCAACAAATGAATGGATTAGAGAAGCTCTGGTATAGTCACACAATGGAATACTATGCAGCACTGAAAAATAAGGAACTCATGAAATACTATGCAAAATGGATGACCCTGGAGGACATTATGCTAAGTGAAATATCCCAGTCACAAAAAGGACAAATATTTCATAGGTCCACTGTTGTAAAACAGGACTAGGGTTGGGGTTGAGGGAAGACAAAAAAGGAGGGGAGGAATGATGTATATTATATTAAAACAGATGATGGTGAGATGTTTAAAAGGGACATATCAATGGGTATTCTTGTCATTACAGAAGTCCAGAGTGAAGGCTGCATAGTGGAGTGGACTTGGGGGGAGGGAATGCATAACAATGAAAGAGTTTTTCTTTTTCTTTTCAAAGAGAAGAGAGAATTGGGGGGGCAGGGAGAAAAGTGCAACAATGAATGATTGGAAACCCTAAGTCTCTGTAAACGTTCATTAAAATTAATAAGGAAAAAAGTCTGGGAACATCACAAAGCAAAAAAAAGTTTCATTAAAAAAACCCTACATTTAAAAAAAAAAAGATAATTTGTACCCAGATTGCATAAGTACATCTTTAAAAAAACCTAGAACATTATGCTCTCATCCTGCAACTGTCAAAATCAAGTAAGTGGCGGTAACATGGTGCTTTTGCTTTAACAAGTACTGGTAGTTGAAGAGCTGCTCATTTTCTTGTTTGTCACAGCAGCGTCCTCTGAACCATCCTCGGTATTTTTCTCACGTATCTAGAGGCCCCACTGGAGCCCACACAGCCCACACCATGAATCAGTAGAGCCAAGAAGAAGAGGTAGACTTGCAGTACAGTGCATTTAGGTGGTGTTGTATTTGATTCCAAAGAAGCCCTGGAGAAATCTGGTTGGCACAGTGCATAGGCTCAGCCTGAGAAGAAAAACATCAAGGGCTTGCTCTGTACCTGTTGATGCTCTAATTGAGTTTATATGCATAACTCATTTCATTCCATCAGTACTCCATTCAATACCATTGTTGTTGGTAGATGCTGTTAATAATGACTCATAGAGACCCTATAAGCTACAAATCGAAATCTTGGTCTACTTGGCACCTTCCTCCTGATCTCACTGTGCTCAAGCCCATTGTTACAATTATGTCAGTCCACGGTATATTCAATACCCTTTGTCAACACCATAACTCAAAGGCACATTCTTCTTAGATCTTCCTTATTCATTGCCCAACTTCGACATGCTTACGAAACAATGGAAAATGCTGTGACTTGGATCAAGTGTACCTTAGTCTTTAAGCTGATATCCTTTCTCTTTAGCACTTTAATGAGGTCTTTGACAGTAGATTTGACCAATACAACACATCCTTTGATTTCTTGACTGTTGTCACCATGGGTGCTGACTATTGATCCAAATGAAATGACATGATCAACTACTTCAATATTGTCTCCATTTATTACGGCATTTCCTATTGGTTGTTGGGAATTTTTGTTTTCTTAGTGTTGAAGTGTACTTCATCTTGAAGGCTGTGCTATCTGGTCTTCTTCAGTGAGTGCCTTAAGTTTCCTCTATCTGGTCTTCTTCAGTGAGTGCCTTAAGTTTCCTCCACTTTCACTTTCTGTGAGCAAGGATATGTCATCTGTATAACATGGGTTGTTGAGGAGTTTTCCTCCAGTCCTGGTATCACATTCATCTACATATAGTCTAGCTTCTCAAAGAATTTACTTGACTTACAGGTAAGCCTAATAAAAGAAGCAACCCAAACAAGCATTTGTTCCTTATTTTAAACCATGCAGGATTCCCTTGTTCTGTTCAGACAACTGCTTCTTGGTATGTCTACATAAATGGATGATTGCGAGTGTATCTCCTCATTTTCAGTCTTGCCACATCAACAAATGAAAATCCTTCTTTGGGTAAAAGCTTTATTCCTTCCACATCATTACAATAGACTTTAAGGGGGCAGCTTTACCAAGTGACATTTTTTTAGTGCCTTCCAACCTGAGGGCCTCCTCTTCCAGCACTATATTAAAAAATGGTGCAATGTTATTTGTAAGGTTTTTCAAGGTGTTTCAGAAGTGGATGGCCAATCTTGCTTTTTAATCCACCTCAGTCTGGAAGCTCTGCTGTATCCTGCCCACGTTGGATGATCCTTTTGGTATTTGAAATACTAGTGGCATAGCTTTCAGCATCATGGCAACAAATGCATCACCACAGTATGGCAAACTGACAGACAAGTATATACCATTGTTATTGTTGATTACCATTGAGTAGAGTATTACTCATAGTGAACCTATGAACAAAAGATCTGAAGCCTTTCTATAACTATCATCATTTATCAAAGTTCATAGAGTTTCCAGAGGCATGTTGTTTAGGAAGTGGATGCCACTCTTGCTTTCAAACCTGTCTTAAGCTGGAGCTCCAACACTGTCCACCATGGGTAACCGTTATGGTATCTGACACCACAATGGCACAAGGTTCAGCATTGCACTCAATTTACAGTTGATGTGAGAGACTTGGAGCAACTTAAAGGCTCTCCTGGAAGTCTCACAAAAAAATAGTCAGCAATCAAGACAAAACTAAAGCCTGCTGGGCTGACTTCAATTCCTGGGCACACAACTGTCACATCAACAAAACACGTTGTGGACTGGGAGGCTTCTGCAGCTTCACACGAGGCTGATAGACATTACATAATTTCCCTCTTCCCAAACAAAATTTTAAACCTCATCTTATCAACAGTCATTGTATATTATAATAGCCTGGAAAGATTTTAAACCTCATCTTATCAACAGTCATTGTATATTATAATAGCCTGGAAAGATTTCTCAAAAAATACTTAGAGCCTTGGTCAACCCTGGAGCTTCTGATTTCTTTGGGGTGTGGCTTGCCCCTGGAAATTTGTAAACTTTCCCCAGAGTTCTAATCAAAGACTGCCCTTGAGTTTGTACTGCTGTGGTGGCTGACATGTAGGTATCATAATGGAAGTTGTACCACCAGTATTTACAATACTTGCGGGGTCCCTAACAGTGAACAGACTTCAATGTAATTTGGGGACTAAGATTAGGAAGAAAGACCTGGCAGTTTAATCCCAAAAGTCAGTCAACGAAAACTCCATGGCTCACAAAGAATAATGTGTGGTGCCATGCTAGAAGCTAAGCCTTATAGGCTGCTGCTGGTAGTGGTAGTGGTTGTTCACCATCAGGTGAGTCAGAACCAACCCCATAGCTGGTCCTCTGGTGGTTTTTCAGAGGCAGTTAGTCTCTTATGAGAGGAGATTGTCCATCATTCTTTCAGGGAGCAACTGGTGGTCTTGAACTATGTGTCTTTGGGATTGCAATGTAGCTTCTTTGCTACTAGGTCACCGGACCAGGCAATCAAAATACACAGTAGGTGCAACAGTGGACTGACAGGCACATGTCAGTGATTGTGAAGCCAGTGTAGGACTGGACAAGGTCTATTTCTTTCTTGTACAGCGTTTGGTACTGTTGTGCTTGGGGTCTAAGCAAGTCAGAGCAAATAGTAACAACAAAATTGAGATCTACTATGCTAACGGAGAGAAACAGGGGCGGTGGGGGCAATAATCTCAGTGAGGGAGGGTCCTGACTCCCCTGTTTGGGAGAGAAGCTTGTCAATTTTTAGTGAATTTTACTCATAAGCTAGCTCTAGTTTAGATGTGGTCAGAGTTCAAGAGTAGAGGATGGGCCCTTGGGGGGAGAATTAGCACAATGACTGCCTTGTTCAGGTTCTCAGGAAGCAGCGGCATTCGGATAGATTTGCTGCTGGTTCAGAGAGAAGATCTGATGGTTTTAATGGCACAGGGACCTGGAGGAGCTGCCGGGTGACTTGGCTAAGTTATAGCTCTTCCGTTTCCTGCCTGATTCACTCTGAAGGAAATCACCTCTCAAGTGCCTCAGTTTCCACGTGAGCACTGGGGAGTGGCTACAGTTCTCTGGACACCGAGGCTGCTGTGGTTTCTTAGTGCCGTTGTTGCAAGTGGGTGACTTGAAGCAGACATTTATTTTGTCACAATTTCAGACTGAGCTTAGGTGGCTGGAAGTCTGAGAATTTAGGGGTCTGGCTATAGGAAAAGGCAGTGTCACTGCTGGTTCCAGGCGATGAGCCTTCTTTCCTTCATTTTCTGTAGGCCCAGCACTTCTAGGTTCCTTGGTGATCTTCCCACGAGTCCGCTCTTTTTAAGACTTAGAGGTAATTAGATGGAGAGCACACCCTGCTCTGGTATACCTCATTAGCATAACAAGCAAAGTTCTATTTTTCTATAGGGTTATATCCACAGGTATATGAACAGGATTCCAATACATCTTTATTTTAAAAAAAGTATTGTATTTTATATTGGTTTATTTACAATGTTCTAATACATTGTTTTTCACACTGGATCTTTCCCATTTCCTTCACCCATTTCCCCACCAAATTGTAGGACCATCCTCACCCCTCTGTTCTCTCCCTCCCCCTCCCCTTAAATCCTCATACTCATTCTACAATAATGGTTTGTACAGTATTTGTCCTTGTGGGACTGAGTTAGTTTGCTCAGCGTAGTGTTCTCCAGTCTATCCCATGTTAGGTAATAATTTACAAAATCATTGGTCCTGCATGCTGCATTGTGTATTCCATTGTGCGTATCCCATTGTGTGAATGTACAATAATTTTTCAATCCACTCATGGTGATTGGACATCTGGGCTGTTTGCATGTTATTACAATGGTGAATAATGCTGCTATGAGCATTGGTGTACAAGTCTCCATTTGTACCTCAGTTTTCATTCTCTCGGTGTATATTCCAAGCAGTGAAATAGCGAATAGCTGGGTCATAATACCAAACTGCCTTTCAGAGCGGTTGTACCATTTTACAATCCTACCAACCATATGTAAGAGTTCCTATCTCATCACATCCTCTCCACCATTTATTATTTGCTATCCAGTTAAACTTTGTCAACACATCTTTAGAAGGACAAGATTCTATTCCTTACAGATACTGTGAGAAGCACATGCCCCAGCATGGCAGAGCACTTAGACTGAGGACACCAGGCCTGACACCGGAGAGCAGAACCTCGGGCAGAATTCAAAAAGCATAAGTGATTAATGCCTGATTTCAGGGAGGTGGAGCTGTCGGTTTTGGAGGCTCTTGAGCTGCTCCTCATCCTGTGGAAAGGCCAAGTCCTGTCCTTCACTACACGATGCCCCCAGTGGTGGCCAGAGAAAGCATGAAGGGCAGAGAAGAACGGAGTGATGCCAACAGCAACTGTGGCGGAGAAGCAGTGGGTGGAAGGGCACCGCTGGCAGCCACGGGTGTGTGGAGAACGCAGGCCTGGCTGTCCTTGGAGCATTTACAGAGGCTGCATTTCATTGTGTCCTTAAACCAGGCCCTTTGCTCCAGGGATGCTTAGCCCTGTGTTTATTTGATGGAAGCACATCCTGGCTTCCTAGGGGGGAGCATTTCAGCAGAAGAATGAGTTGGTCTGGGGGTGCATTGGTCTAAAGTTAGCTAATATGAAAATAGATCTGTTCCCCAGCCCTTTTATTCCACATACAATGGACTCGCTGCAGTCACTGTTCCTTTCTCTTCCCACCAACAATGATGCTGTGAGTATCTTCCTGGAGACATTTTATTTGAAGTTGGAGAGGTATGAGTTTTATCGCTGCAGATAATCCTTCCAGCTACAAAATATTCTAACTAAACTGAGCCCTCTGATTGCTCACTAAAGCCTGTTTTCTAACATCAAACGGGATTTTATTTGTTAAATCTTCCTCTTGCCCAAACCCTAGCTACTTGTCACATCTGAACGGCCTTTGTCAATGGAAAATTAAAAAAAACAACAAACCCAAAACAACCTTTCCCTAAAGTCATGAAGCTTGATTTCAGCCAAGGGGAAATGTGGAAATGGTGATATTTACTCAGTGGCACTCACAGGACGCATTCAGTTTCCATCTGGGGCTGATAATTCAGAGCTAAGTGTCATCAAATGCATGGAATCAGTCACAGAAACTGGGCTTGGAAGAGATTGAAGAAGCCATCCAGTAACTATAGGTTCTAGCCTCTGATCTCATTTCACAGATGGGAAAGCTAGGCTCCAAGGCAAGAAGTGACTTCTTCCATTCTAATGCAAACTAGGAAGAAAGGCCTGGCAATCTATTTAAAAAAAACAACACAAACCAAACAAATAAAACTCAACCATTGAAAAGTCTATGACTTCCCATCAGTCTGATCCACAATTAAAGAATATAATCACAGAATGAATAGGACTGGATCAGTGCTCTTAGTTCTACCCAGTGTCTCCTGGGACGCTGGGAGGGGTCCACTGCTGGCTCTCCAATGGTTTCAGGTGTCCCTGAACACTGGTGTATTTGTATTAGTTGTTGTTATGTACCATCAAATCAGAACAGCTTCATAGCTGCCTCTTCAGTGGGATTGTCTGAGGTTGTCAATCACATGAGAAGTGATTGCCCATCTTTCTCCCATGGAGCAGCTGGTGGATTTGAACCTTATGCTTTCAGGTTGGTAACCTGAAACCACTTTAACCACTAGGCCACCAGAACTCTTCGATGTACCCAGAAAGAAAATTATTATCTTTTCAACTTTATTTTACTCCTCATTATATCAGGAGTAAAATACCATTAGTTTGGTGTTCATTTGTCATTTCCAATTCTCTAACGCTATTTATCATTCTTTGTAATATATACACAGGACAGGCATCTGGTGGAAACTGGGTAATGCTATTTGGTCTGAATTCAGTTATATTGCTTTGTTTTAATGTGTTTTGTTTTAAAGCGAATGCTTAATATTACTCATGTTCGACAAAGGTTTTTTTAATGACTGTTTTTAAATAGCCATATTTTTCATAACCTTAAAAGTAATTGTTTAAGCTTTTAAAATAGTTTATTTAAAGATAAATATTAAGTAGTTAACAATATTACCTTATTCTGTTAATTACTTAATACCAACAAGTAATAAAACAGAGCTCATAAAAACAGCAATATGAATGGTTGAGGGATGGAAAATACTGCTTTGCACCTGGGGCTTTCTGTAAGTGACTTTTGAGTTAAACTAAGTGTGTTACCGAGAATGTCTAGGAAATCATTTTGAACTTGAATTCATCTCTCTTCCCAGCATAAATCTCATTTTTTTTTTAGTATTTGATTAACATTGTTCTTTTTTCCTTTTTAGCTCTAATAAGAATAGGTACTTGCCCATTGCTGGTGTACATAGACAGAGGTTTGATGGGTGTGGTGTCAGACTGAGGGTACCCCTTTATTCCTTCTCTGACTATATCTCTGCAGAGAAATCACTGCCTACCTGCAGCAGAGCCTGCCTTCAAGTACATGCGAGGAAGCTCGTGATGGATGAAAAGGCTGCTTTTTTCCTTTTAGTTGTGGTGTTAGTGAAAAGGTTGATAGCTCGACATTAGTCTATACATCTTTTAAACTTTTCCTTTTATGAGGTTGCATAGTGTAATAGAGGCTTCATTGCCAGTTTAGAAAAGTTCATTCTCTTGTTCAATGTGCCCTCGGGCAAATTACCTAGCCTCTCTGGGTCTTAGTGTTCGTGTGTATATTTAAGGGATATTAAGATAACTGATTTCACTCTGTTCTGCACCTGGAATTTTGTGTACATCTCAGACAATTTGATTCCCAAAGGAACGTGATAACCTAAAGAGGCAGGTGGGAGAGAACCAGCCGAAACTAGCTGAATTATTACTCCCATTCTGACTGCTGTTGCCATGGCCACCATTGACTTCCTCAAGGATACGTTTTCCCATAGCATTATCACAGTGCAGACTACACTGTGAGTATCAGTGGAATGGAGCTGGATGTGTTTAGGTGATATTAGATTGGACTGAGTGAATGATTCATCCGAGTGTCTCCAAGGTAACTGTCAGTTTGATACCATGGCACAGAAGGCCCAATGCAAAGTCATCCAGACTTGAAACATGTGGGTCCACTATTTCCAAATTATGGGACCATGAACAATCCTAGTCAGTTCATCTATAAAGAGGAGTTTTTAGGAACAGCAGTTACATCAAAGGGGTGGGGCTCAAGCAAAGGAGGAAATAATGCAAAGGAATTAGTTATATCAGAGTGGGGAACAAGTAAGTATGACCATGAACTAGACCCTGGGAAATATTCATGAGTAAAATGAGCATGACCTTACCCTTAATGTATTTATAAGAGAGGTAGGCAAACAAGAACACAAATAATAATATGGGTGAGAAATTGTGAAAAGCTACTATGAACTGCTAAAAAAAATTATCTAGCCAGTCTTAGAAGAACTACAGCTAGAATATTCCTTAGAAGCAAGAATGATACTTGCAAGGAAGACGGTGAACTAGACAGATGGCAATGCAGAGCCTCTTCAACTAAGACTCTAGTGGGGAAAAAACAACAGGTATAGGTGATATTTCTGGAACCCCAAGTTTAAAAAGTCAAGACAAGGAAGTAATTTAAAGAATGAAGGAATAACCTGAAGGAAAAGCATGACATAAAGAGACAAATGGAGCACAGAACTGTAAACAGCAAAGCACTGACTTTTGAACAGCTCTCTGGGAAGCATGAGAACTTAGGACTGCGGCAATATCCATGTCAGTGGCTCAGTGATGAGGAGAAAGGTACAATGTCTGCCTCTTCCGCCCCTGTCCCCTTGGTGATCAGAGGAATAACTCCCTCCACTTGCCCATTACCAAGTTGTTGATAGTGTTCCCTCAGTCTATTTCAACTCACCCTGAGATGAGGCCCCAGCCGCTTTGTATCTGGCAATGGAAGAAGGCGCACAGTTCTGCATTAAGACTCCCTCTAGGAACTAGTGGACGGTGTCTTGCTTGGCCTGTAGCAGCCACTGAATGAATGGAGGTACTAATTCTGACTGAAATCCTTGCCTTTCTCTTGGCACCTCTGTAGACACCATGGCCAGCAAATGCCATGCCTACATTTGAAGCAGTGTAACTTCTGGGGTGTGTACCATACCATTCAGGTCAGCAGGAACCATCTCTTCGTGCTAGCTATCTGTGACTGGGTACCATGTCTGTATCCATCCCCTGGGCTACTAAAGACAGCATACCTAGCCAGTTGGACTACTCTACACTCAATTGGCTGAGATTATGTTGAAGATTTGTGTATCTGTGTCAGTGAAGGTTATTGGTGTATTGTTAGTTTGTTTTGGATTTGGGTTTTGTTTTGGCTTTTTTTTTTCTTTTAGTGGCATCTTTACTTGTTTTTAATATCAGGATTGTTCTTACTTCATGAAAAGAATTTGGGAGTGTTCCATCTTGTTGTGTATTCTGAAATAGTTTAGATAGAACTTATGTCAGCTCTTCTCTGAATGTTTGGTAAAATTTAGTGGTGAAGCCATCTGGGCCAGGATTTTTTTCAGTTGGGAATGTTTTTATGACCAGATACCTTTGAATTGTGGTGCTGGAGAAGAGTACTGAATATACCACGGACTGCTAGGAGAATAAACAGGTTCATCCAGGAGAGAATGAAACCAGGCTGCTCATTGGAGGCAAGGATTCCGAAGCTCTGTCTGACATACTTTGGACATATTGGAAGGAGAGACCAGTCCTTGGAGAGGGACAATATGCTTGGGAGGGTGGAAGGACAGCGCAAGAAATGAAGACCCTGGATGAGATGGATTGATTCAGTGACTAGGGTAATGGGGCTAGGTGTGCCATAGACAATAATATTGGCTCAGGATAGGCTGTTGTACATAGGGTCGCTATGAGTCTCAGGTGACTTGCAACACATAACAACAACAACAAACTTCTTTTGTGAGGGGTCTGTTCAAATTTTCTACTTCAATCTGAATTAATTTATGTAGGCAATGAGTTTCTAAAAAATTAGTCCATTTCCACTAAGTTTTTAGATTTGTTGTAGTTCTTCATAGTATTCTATTAACATTTTTATTATCCTTGGTTCTGTTGTGAATTCATCCATTTCATTCCTTGTTAGAGATATTAGTGCCTTTTCTTCTTTTCTTTCTTAGATTTTCCAGAGGCTTGTCCATTTTATTAATCATTTCAATGAGTCACTCTCTTGTCTTGTGTTTCTTTCTATTCTTCTGTTATCTATTTCACTTATTACTGCTCTTACCTTTATTATATTTACTCTCTTCTGTGGACTTAAAGCTTTACTTGCTGTTAGTTTCCTCAGTTGTGGGAGATGTTGCATTAAAGCACTGGTTTTGACTTTTGTTCTTTTTGGATGTGTGTGATTATTGTTATGAGTTTGCCCAAAAGTATTGCTTTTGGTATGTTGCAATGATTTTTATATGTTGTATTTTCATTTGTTTCAAGAAATATTTCAATTTCTTCCTATCACTCAAGATAGAAAGTTTTCCTGCAGAGTCTTTTCCATCACTAGCTCTGTTTCTCAGAAGGTGGCCTTGAGTAAAGGTGACAGAAGAATTGATGGCTTTGAGTTGTGATGTTGGTGAAGAGTACTGGATATCTCATGGACTGCGGAAAGAACAGACATGTCTTGGAGAAAGTGAGGCCTGAGTGCTTCTTGGAGCAAAGATGATAATACTTCATCTCACATATTTTGGGAATGTTGTTTGGAGGTGCTATTCCTTGGAAAGGGACATCATGCTTGGAAAACTGGAGAAGCAGAAAAAGAGAGGAAGACCCTTAAAAGAGATCATTGACACAGTGATGGCAGCAATGAGTTTGACTTTGTCAGAGGTGATGAGGACGGCACAGGCTAGCATAGGATTCAGGATAGGGTCACTATGAGTCGTACTTGACGGCACATAACAACAACAGTGCATAGTTAACACCAAGCACTGGTGGCTTATTGGTAAAGAGCTGTACTGCTAACCCAAAGGAATGCAGTTCAAATCCACCAGTTGGCCTTTGGAAAAAGTTGGGCTACCTCCTTCCATGCAATTAAATGCTTTTGAAAATCCACTGGATGGTGAGCCTTTACTCAGTTCTAATTTGACAATACATAACAACAATAGGGCATAGTCTATAGAAGTCTATCGGGAGTTGTGCTACCAACCCAAAGGTTGCAAATCTTACGGTCGGCACAAATAGACCTAATGTAGCACAGGAGAAACATGAGCAATCTCTTCCTGTACTATTTATAGCTTCAAAGACCCATTGAAGAATCACCGATGAGTCAGTTCTGACTTCATGGCAATGACTTAATAGTGCTCAAGCATGGTGTAAGTTAGTTGCCCTGTATTTAATTCTGTCCCCTTTCATTTCCTTGTAGCTGATTTCTAATTTTATCTGAGATATTACATTTTAAGATTTTAGTATTTTTTAATATATTGAAGCACATTTTGTGACCTAACACATAGTCTGTTCTGGAGAATGTTTCTTGTGTACTGGAGAAGAATGCATATTGTGCTCTTGTTAGGTGAGGTGGAATGTTCTATTTATGAGATCCAGTCAGTTAATTGTTTTTTTTTTTTTTAGTTCTTCATCTTTGTTAACTTTCTTTCTAGTGATTATGTCCTTCATTCAAAGTGGTGCATTGATGCCTTCTATTTTCGCATAGTTATGACTGTCTTTTTTCAAATTTGTTAATGTTTTCTTTATGTATCTTGCAGTTCTGTCACTGGGATGGTAAATGTGAATTATACTTATGCTCTCTTGTTCAACTGACTGTTTAATCATTACATGATGTTCTCTCTCGTCTCTTATGTTAGTTTTTGTCTGGAACTCTATTTTATAAGAAATTAATATTGCCACTCTTCTTTTCCGATTGTGATTTGCATGATAAAATTTTTTCTGCCCATTGATTTTTAGTCTATTTTAGTCCTTGTATCTCTTATAAATAACATCATGTTTTCTTGATCTATCCTGCAGCTCTTTTTCTATTCACTGGTTGCATTTCGTTATTAATATTTAGGGTAATTATTGGTACGCAAATACAAAAACTCATTGCTGTAGAGTTCTAACTCATAGCTGATATTCAAAGTAACTTAAGAGACTGTAATTTGCAGAGTGAGAGTGTCCATCTTTTCCCATGGAGTTGTTGGTGGATTTGCACTGCCAAGAAGGCACTGCCCTTGGGTTGGTAGTACAATGCTGTGCAGACTGGGACATCCAAGTGTAGTTTTACAGCTATCATTTTGCTGTACTCTTTTGTGGTGTTTCTTTTCTCCATTGAGTTAATTTTTCCTATGTCTCTTGTAATTTTCTTTTTTGCTATTATTTTGATGTTTACTAAAACTTTATGGAGTTTTTCCTTTCTTTTTAAAAAAAAATTTTATGTGAAACTTCAGTAGTTTTATTGGAGGTTAACCCTAAATTTGCTCCTAAATCTAAAGCAATTTCTTTTGAGATCTCTTTGATTTCTTCTCCATTTAGAAATTCTTTAACTATGGTGTTTTATATAAAATTTTCATTTTATACTGGTTTACTTATAAAGTTCAGATACATTGTTTTTTGTAACAGAACAATTTGATGAATTAACTATGCTTTTTATTCCATCTCTTAAAGTTGTGTTTTATGTAACCATACAACTAGTTTTCTAATCTTTAGTGTTTTATATTTGATATACTTAGTGCATTTCTCTATCCAGGTCAGTTCCTGGATGATATCTTTGTATATGCTGATCTTAGTTTGTAGTCTTTCATTGTTAGTTCTAGTGTAAAGAACCCCTTTTATGATTTCTTGTAGAACTGTCTTAGTTTTCCACAAACTTCCTAGTTTTTGATTATCTATAAATGTCCTAACTCACCTTTCTATCTGATGGGTCATTTTGCTGAATATGAGAATCTTGGTTGGCATTAGTTTTTCTTTCAGCACTTTATCCGTGTCATCCATTGCCTTCCTCCCTGCATTGTTTCTACTGAGAAATCAGAGTTTCATCTTACTGTTTCTGCTTTGTATGTAACTCTTCATCTTTTTCAAAGCTGCTTCCCACATTCTTTTTCTTTCATTTTAGAAAATGTGATTATGATATGTGCTAGTGCTTTCTCTTTTGGAGTCTCTCCTCTTAAAAGTAAACATAGTTTCTTGAATGGCCATTTCTCATTTTTCATGTTTGTGAATTTTCAAGGAACAAATATACTAAATAACTTTCTCTGTGCTTTTGGGGGGTTTCTTCTTGTTCTCAAATTCCTCGCATTCATAAATTATCCTCTCAAAGTTGTCTCAAGTAATTCTTAGGCTTTTTTCATAATCTTTTCTCCTTTTACTGATTGTTCTTCCAACAGGTTCGTTTTGAGGTATTTGTCCTTCACTTAACTATTTCTGTGTTTAATTTCTTAAATTGTCCCCTTTTATCTTACCAATGAGTTATCTATTTTGGTAATTTTAACCTTACTATATGGAATTTTGGTTTCTGGGTTTGTATTACTCCTAATTTTCTACCTATTTTATCTATTGGCATTTGCATAGTTGTTTTTTTTTTTTAAATTCTTCTACATTTTCTCCATCTATAGAAAGCACTTAAGAGGCATTTGTTTGAATTCCTAATCAAGAAACTCTAATAGCCTTTGTTCCTCTGAAACATTATCTTATTTGGTACTTTAATCATCTTTCCCCCTGACTTACCCTGTGTTTTGGCTGGTTTGAAGTTATCCATTGCCGCCTAGACATTGTGCTGTTGTTGTCTTTGGGCCTAAAGACCAGGTTTCTGACTTGGAGGTGTTTGTCGAAAGGTGGGACACCCAAACAGATATTCTGTGGCCTCAGAGGACACTCAAGTAGTCCATCTTGTTAGAGATCTTGCCTTTTGCAGTCTGGGGTGTGAGTGTAAACAGTTATATAGGGCATTATGATGTAATAATAACCACTGGCCTGAAGTCTTCAGGGATGGTGCACACAGTAAAGATTGCACTACTGCAAGGTGGTGCTCCCTTAATCCATGGGATGACTGTTGAAATGAGTAACAATCCACCAGTTCCCAGAGACAGATTCTGACATTAGAGTCACGCATGCTCTCAGAGCCAAGTACATAATGGCAAGGCCCTGGAGTCTGACAGAGCTGATATGAGCCAGAAAACACCTCCAGCCACTTGGTGAATGGTGGTGGGGGACATCGCTGTCCCTAACTCGTGAAAGGCATGGACAACAAGGAGGTCTATTGTACCTTGCCCACCTGCTTGGGTGGTGACTGACGCCGACCCTGGCTGGTTCCCATGGCAAGTACACAGCTGTTCAAATTTATTTTGCTGAGTTGTTTGTGGTAGCCTATTATGTTTTATCATTTTATATATCTTTTCCATTCTTCCTTTTTTATCTTGGAGTTCTGGGATTCTATTTATTTTCTGATATCTTGGTGAACCACTTTTTGATTAGCTGCTGAGTGTTTAACTGTTGTACTGCCCTGGTGGTGGACAGACCATATCCTCTGTATATATCCTATCTGCACATATGCACATCCACCACTCATCTCTCAGTTTGTTGTACTGTGGTACTTTGTGTGTTGTGGTGATGCTGGAAGCTATGGCACAGGCATTTCAAATACCAGCAAGGTCAACCATGGTGGCCAGGTTTGTGCAGAGCTTTCAGACTAAAACAGACAAGGAAGAATAACTGGCTATCCATTTCTGAAGTTAACAGAATACGGTTTGTATGCTATTTGAATATTGTTTACAAGTATTATATATATTTATGGAGTGGCATCCACTTCCTAAACAACATGCCTCCAGAAACTATATGAACTTTGATAAATGTCAATAGTTATGTTGTTAAGTGCTTTGAGTCATCTATGACTCGGCGACACTTAACAACAACAACATAGAGAGAGCTGTGTCGGCCTAGTGGATAGAGAGTTGTGCTACCAAGCCAAAGGTGGGTGATTTTATATCTGAGGACTTCAGGCCTGGTTTTAATTGTTTTTGTTCATTTTTCTAAGTGGTATAGCACTGGTATGTTGTCCATTTGCTGTACAGAGGTAACTCGTGGTTGTTGTAATGCTGAACACTGTGACACTGATATGTCAAATGCAATAATGGTTACCCATGGTGGACAGTGTTGGGTGGAGCTCCCCAATTAAAACAAGTTTGCAAGCAGGAGTGGCATCTACTTCTGAAATGGCTTGCCTCCGGAAACTCTATGAACTTGGAGAAATGATGTAAGTTATACAAGTATTCAGGCCTTTTGTTCATAGGGTCACTATGAGTCATGCTCAACTTGAAGGTAATCAACAACATATATGTGGAGACAGAGAAAAAGAGAAAGAGAGCTCCAGTGGACTAGAGTGGGTAGGGAGTTATGATACCAATACAAAAGCAGGCAGTTCAAATCCACCAACCGCTGTGCAGGAGAAAGATGAGCAGTCTCTCCCTGTGTGATGTATGGGCTCTGAAAACCGTCAGCCAGGAGTCAGCTCTTATTTGATAGCAATGATGTTGTTGTTATGTGCTGTTGCGTGGTTGATACGTAAATATATGTACTATATATCATTATATCAATTATGACATATTTAGAAAAGAACATCATGTAGGAAAATGTTGAGAGTTACTTGGAAGAAGACTCTAAACGGATCGACATAGTGACCGTGACAATGGAATTGAGCGTATTGGAGACTGTAGATTTTGCAGAACAGGGCAAGGTTTCTATCTGTTGTCTATGAGTAGTGATTGACTTAATGGCATCTAACAACAACAATAATCACAGTGAAGAAGTAAACCAGCTGCTCCACAAAAGAAAGACTGGAAATCTCCACTCATGCAACTTACTGCATCTGAATACCTGCTGGTGGTTCAGCTATGGGTCAGTTCCGACTCAACAGTATACAACAACAACAATGCCTGTATCTATATCCAGACCTCTCTGTTAATATAGTTATAATTCCAATCTGTCATAATTTAATCTAATCTCTGCGTGTGAATCTAATACTGCTCTGAATGACACCCATTCCATGCAGATTGTCTTCTCCAAGGGGTTAAGGGGCAATGATGTCAGTTTATAGATTGCAGTGCATCTGATTCAAGGCATGGACTTTTTAATAGTTTGTTAAACATCGGAAAGTTGGACAATGACTGAGGATGAATAGAATAATTGATGCCTTTGAATTGTGGTATTGTAAATGAATACTTAATTTCCCATGACTGCCGAAAGAACCAAGAAATATGTCAAAAGAACCAAGAAATATGTTTTGGAGAAAGTGCAACCAGAGTGCTCCTTGGAGTCAAGGATGGTGAAGCTTTGTCTTCTCTACTTTGGTCATGTTGTTAATGGACATCAAGCCTGGGAAGGTGGAGGAGAGTCAGTGACAGAGAGGAAGACCCTCAATGAGATGGATTAACAGAATGACTAACAATGAGCTCAAGAATATCAGAGACGATGAAGATGGCACAAGACAGAGAAAGGTTCACATCTGTTGTACATGATGTGATGTCACTATGAATTGTGGTTAGTTCAGTGTCACTTCACAACAACCTGTTGTTTTCAACAGAAGCAGTGTGAAGCATGCTGGGAATCTTCCTAGGGTCAGCACAGAGGAGGCCTCTCTGCAGTGAGGAGGCCCAGGTAGGAACAGAAGGAAGGAGCTCTGGGTGTGTGTTTGTGTGAGGAAAAAGTTGTTCAGCTTGCCTCTCAGAGTCTCAGCGATTGCTGGAGTCTTATCATTGAGCAGGTTGCAACAGACTGATCTTTTAAATAAAGATTCTGATTTTCAGCATTTTTATTGTTCTACCAATTTGCTTTACAGAAGTAACTCGTGGTTGCTGTGAAGCCAAACACTGTGACATTGATATGTCAAATGCGATAATGGTTACCAGTGGACAGTGTTTGGTGGAACTACCTGATTAAAACAAGCTTGGAAGCAGGAGTAGCATCTGCTTCCGAAATAGCTTGCCTCCAGAAACTCTATGAACAGTGCTCAGGTCTTTTGTTCACAGGGTCACTACACGTCGTCTACGACTCAACAGCACTTAACAACAACAACAACCAATTTTAGTGCAAACCATTCTTGTCATCAGACACTTTGGTGACTGTGACCAAAATTATTACTGTATTTTTCACCTCTGGGAAAGAACCTGAACCAAAAAAGAGCTGGATGTAAATTTTTTATGTCGTTTTCCAGTTCCTCCCCCTAGAGAGCCTGAGTTACTGGGATAGCTCATACTTAAAAGAATTCCATCAAAGCTTCCAAGTGTTTCCATCCCAACTTAAGGTGCCTGGGTCCATGCATAAGGACAACCAGACACATTTCACACAACTTCTCCTTTAAATTTTTGTTAAATAAGAAAACTACAAAATGTTGAATAAGCAAGCACTTACTATACGCCATAGGGAGCGTTAGTGCCTCGTGAGTGAGGAATTGTGCTGCAAACCCAGGTCAAGAGGTCTGGATTCAGAAGCAGCTCCATGGGAGAAAGACAAGCAATCTCTTCTCTTGCGAATTATAGTGTCTAAAAACCTGCTGGGCATCCCAGCTTTGAGTCAGCCCTGACTTGATGCATAACAACAAGAAGATTATCTCCTAGGTATTATAAAGATCCATAAATTTCAGAAGGGGTTGGAACAATCCTGCTTCTCAGTCTGTCTTCATCTGGAATCTCTTTGCTATCCTATTTCTAACATGCTCAAACCCATTCTTAGTCACTAGTCACTGTGTTAGTCCGTCTTGTTAAGTGGCCATAGGAACAAACTAGAAAACAAGCAAGCATAAAAGTATCATGAAACATACATGCATAGGAAATAGAAAAGAAACCGTCTGAACTGAGACAGTGTATCTGTCAGCCACATAGAAGGTGCCAATGAGATCAAGAATTTCTTCTCTTTCAAGTGGTGACTGAAGCCTCACCCGATAGTCTTGGTCATGGACAGCAAGAGCCTCTTCTGGGCTAGGGTGTGTGCAGATGACACAACCGTGCTTACAGAAAGTTAAGTGGACTTGAAATTTTTGCTGCAGAAGATAAAAGACTACAGCCTTACATATGGATTGCATCTCAGCATCAAGAAAACAAAAATCTTCATTTCTGGACCAAGAGGCAGCATCATGATAGATGGAAAAAAGATTGAAGTTGTCAATGATTTCATCACACTTGGATCCACAATCAACACCCCACACTTGGATCCACAATCAACACCCACGGTAGCAGCAGTCAAGAGCAAATAGATCTGATCTGTGTTGGAGAAAGTGAAATCTGCATGCTCCTTGGAAGGAAGGGTGGTGAAACTCCACCTCACATACTTTGATCATGCCGTCAGGAGGGACTATTCCTTGGAGAAAGACATCATTCTTAGAAGGATAGAAGGACAGTGCAAGAGAGGAAGGCCCTGGATGAGACGGACTGACACAGTGACAGTAGCAATGGGGTCAAGTATGTCGGAGATGAGGTTGGCTCAGGATAGGGCAACACTCAGAACCATGGGTCATAGGATCACTATGAGTCGTAGTCAACTCAATGGCACATAAAAACCACATGATCTAATAGAACATGGGAGGATTTCCATTTACCATGCATTCATGTTCGTGCCAAAGATGCATGATCATGCTGGGCTATCTGCTTGTTATGTTTTACTGTCAGCCAGACCAAATCCAAATGCATCTCGGGTAAAAGGATACAGCTAAAACTGAAGGATGAGCAGGTTCACCCCTTACTCTGGACCCAGGACTCTGCCATGCCCTGCAAGGAGTGGGTGAATCACAGAGGACGGGGCTCCAGGACCCGAGCTCTCGTCCTTACAGCCCTGGCAAACGACTCCCTCATGAAGCCACTCACCATTCAGGATACAGCATGAGGTTCCTGATGAAAAATGGCTGGACTATTAGCGCTTTGCAAATTAAGGATCCTTTCATTTATTACCATGCTCTGCTAAGGATGAGTATTAATTTTTTTTCTCAAAGCAAATTCACTGGAAATAGACAGTTTAGAATTTATGCTTGTAATGATGGCTACATGGGCCATTAAGACCACCTCTAAGTGAGCTTAATTTGTAGCAGATAAATGTGTATGTCTACATATTTTTCAACATAGTTTATGGTGCATCTTGCACAGCTGTGCCCAACTGATTAAATCCTCACAAAATTTAAATAGGAAACCCATTACGTAGACAGTATTATAGTCATTCATCATGGAGGCAGTTCTGAGTTAACTCTCTCAGTGCCTGGCTGGGACCAGAGTCAGGGTGTGTGTGTGTGTGTGTGTGTGTGTGTGTGTGTGTAGAATGCAGAGTTTTTCTATTTCCCTAATCTTGTTGTTTCTTTACTTTCTAAGAACTCTGGCGAGAAGGGGGGGTGGGTGTGTATTATTCCTCCTCAGGTGACTCAGGACCTGAGGGAACAAAGATCTTAGGCTCAACAAGGCAGATAGAACCTTGCTGTTGGGTAGCCCTGGACTTCACAGCCCCGCGTGACTTTGCTGTTCTCACATCACTGATCAGAACCCACAGTTCAGGGATCCACCACCTCATCAACTTAAATCTCAGTAGACCATCGCCAGCCCAGCAGGTAGTAACAGAGTAGAGCAGTAATGGGCAACCTGAACCCTGGCTTCAGAGAGATGTGGGATTCAGTGCCAGCTCTGCTGCTGGTTACGCAGCCAGAGAGGAAGGAGGAAGTCTTGCCAACTGCGCACAAAATCAAAATGTGCAGTAAATGGGAGGCTGTTATTACTACTGTTGGTGTTTGTAGTGGAGACTTGCACCGCCCCACCATCTCCCATGGTACCCGCCAGTACCACATGAACCAGCTGGAAGGATCTGAAACATTTGTGTGTGTGTGTGTGTGTGTGTGTGTGTGTGTGTGTGTGTGTTAGTGTACCATCAAATCAGATCTGACTGGTACAGGAGGAGATTGTCCCTCCTTTTCCCGGCAGAGCATCTGGAGGATTCGAACCGTGTGCCTCTGGGATTGTAGTTGCAGCTCCTTGCCACTAGGCCACCAGAGCTGCCCTGAAACATTTTACTTGAGGGCTTTCTCTGAGTTGCAGCTCCTTGCCACTAGGCCACCAGAGCTGCCCTGAAACATTTTACTTGAGGGCTTTCTCTGGCCACTGATGTGAACTAGACCCCTGTACAAACACAGGCCAGAAGGTTCTGGGGTATTAACACGCTTACGCTAAGCAGCACTGGGTAGATCATTTCTTTTGTTCTTGCATGAATAATTGAGACTTCCTCTGTGGAGTCTCCCAGAGTTCCTCAGTGAGACTGAGCCCTGAAGCTCTCTGATGCTAGCCTGCTGAGGGATGCTTCTTGCCTCGCCTTCTACTCCTTCTTGTCTCACTTCTTCCCCAGCAGGATTTATAAGCCACTTTCTGAATATGCTGTTGTTGTTATGCACCATCGATTCTGAGCCAACCCGTAGCACACCCTCCAGTGGGTTTTCTGAGGTTATAAACTGCACTGGAGGAGATTGCTCATCCCATGGAGCAGCCAGTGCATTCAAACTGTGTGCCTTTGGCTCGGCAGCCCAACTCCTTTTTTCTAAGCCAGCAGGGAGCTCCCTTCTAAATATAGTGTGTTATTTACCATAAAGTCAAAACCGACCCATAGCTGACTCTGCAGCGGGTTTTCGGAGGCAGTTACTCACATGAGAGGAGACTGCTCATCCTTCTACAGAGCAGCATAAATCCTTATTTATAATCCTGGAGTATACACACTCTCATCATTTTCTTTATCACTTTGCTCATCCTATGACAGTCAATTTTAGATAAGACGGTCTCCACTTTGATCCATTATTTGGCATTATTTTGTGGGAATTGAATTCTCCCTGGCTCCTCCAAATATATATTGGAATCCTAACTCCTATACTTTTGGCAACAGGCCCATTGGGAATAGGATTTTCTTGTTATGTTAGTGAGATCAGGAGTGCAGGGTGTGTCTTAAAATGAATGACTTTTGAGATATTAAAACGTCAAGTCAAATGCAAAGAAGAACAGGAATTGGTATGCCATGTGGAGATTGCCAAGGAGCCAACAGAAGCTCGCCAAGAAAGGACAAGAATTTTCTCTCAGAACGGACAAAAAGAAAGCCTTCTGCTACAACCAGTGCCCTGAACTCAGACTCAGAGCCCCCTAAACTTGGAGGAAATACTTTTCTGTTCGTTAAAACCACCTACTTTTTGTATTATTTATGTTGTTATTGTTATCTTCCATTGAGTCACTGGCAACTCATAGCTATGCTCGGTACAACAGCCTGAATCCCTGATCTATCCTGTGCCAATCTTCTTGTCTCTGACACACCTACCCCCATTATTCCAGTGATTTAATCAATCCATCTCATTGAGGGTCTTCCTCTCTTGCACTTTCCTTCCCCCTCCCAAGCATGACATCCCTCTCCAAAGACTGTTCCCTCCTTGCAAAGTATGTCAGGTGGAGTTTCAGAATCCTTACCTCCAAGGAGTAGCATTCTCTAGGACGAAGCTATTTCTTCTCCTTGCAGTCTCTCTAGCACCACAGCTCAAAGGCATCAATTCTTCTTCTATTATCCTTAGTCATTGTCCAGCTTTCTGATGCTTAGCAAGCAATTGCAAAGACTATAGTCTGAATCAGGTGTACCTTAGTCTCCAGATTAACATCATTGCTTTTCACTACTTTGGAGAGGTCCCTGACAACAGACTTTCCCCATGCAATTTTGTCTTTTAATTTTCTGGCTGCTGGTACCAAAAGTTTTGATTGTGGGGTCAAGCGAACTGAAGCTGTTAACAATCTTAATCTCTTCACCATCTGTCATGATGTTGCCAATCCGCTCAGTGGTGAGAATATTTCCTTGATGTTGAGCTTCAATCCAAATTGAAGGCTGCAGTCCTTGACCTTCTGCAGCAAGTGCTTCAGGTCCTCTTCCAGTATTAGTTATAGAAGCACTAAAAACCTAATTCTGTACCTGTAAAGTGGCAGCACCTTCCAAGAGCATGGGCAGCAGTAGGTCCCCAGTAAGTGCCTACTTGTTCCCTCATCAATTTGCCTATCATCTGGGTGAGGTTAGAAGGATCAGCACCATCATGTGAGAGATGAACTTTCCTTCGTCTTCTCATGGTGTCCTTTGAAATATTCTGTTCATCAATTCTTCTCTTTGTTTTGGCCTCCTCTACATTCTAATGCAAGCTTCAGAGTCTCTTATGACATCCACTTTGGTCTTTTCTTTCTCTTCTGTCTTTGTAATGAACTTTAGCTTTCTTCATAGATGATGTTCTTGAAGTCATCCCACAATTGAGATAATCTTTGGTCTGTACACTATAGTACAGAAAATCTATTCTTGACATAAATTCAAGGTGGATTCTGAAGAGGCCATGGCAAGAGGGATATCACTGCTGACATTAGATGGATTTTGGCTGAAACAGAAAATACCAGAAAGAAGTGTGCTTGTTTTTTATTGACTCTTCCAAGGCATTTGACTGCGTAGATCATAAGAAATTATGGCTAACATTGAGAAGAATGGGGATTCCAGATTACTTAATTGTTATCATTAGAAACTTGCACATGGATCAAGAAGCAGTTGTCCAAATAGAACTAAAGAACACTTGTGGTTTAAAATCAGGAAAGGTGTGAGTTAGAGTTATTTACTTTTTCCATATCTATCCAACCTGTATGTTGTTGAGTCATAACAATCCTATGTAAAACAGCCTTAAACCCTGCTCTATCCTTTGTCAATCTTATTATTTCTGATACATCTACGCCCATTACCCTAGTCACTGAATCAATGCAACTCATCAAGGGTATTCCTCTCTTGCACTGTCCCTCTCCAAGGATTGATCCTGCCTTACAACATGTCAAAAGTATGTCAGACAAAGCTTCAGAATCCTTGTCTCCAAGGAGCAGCCTGCTTTAACCCTCTCCAGGATGAACCTGTTCATTCACTTAGCAGTCCATGGTATTTTCAATACTCTTCTCCAGCACCACAGCTCAAAGGCTAACATCCTTCTATCATCCCTAGTCATTGTCCAGCTCTCTGATGCTGAAACTGAGGAGGACTTGAAATGCTTTCTGCAGAAGGTCCTTCAATATGGATTGAAGCTCAACATTAAGAACACAAAGATTCTCACCACTGGGCTGGATGGCAGCATCATGATAGATGGTGAAGAGACTGAGTATGTTAACAGCTTCAGTTTACTTGGCTCTACAATTAATACTCTTGGTACCAGCAGCCAGAAAATTCAAAGATGAATTGCACCGGGAAAGTCTGCTGTCAGGGACTTCTCCAAAGTAGTGAAGAACAATGGTGTCAGTCTGGAGACTAAAGTGCACCTAATACAGGCTGTTCAGCCTACATACTGAGTAAATAATTTGAGAAACTGGACTATATGAAGAAGAATGTGGCATTAGGATTGGAGGAAGACTCAACACCTACCCATGTCATGTGGATGATGCAATATTCCTTGCAGAAGTGAGAATGACTTCAAGCCCTTGCTTCAGAAGATCAAAGACTGATGTCTTCTATAGGGCTACATCTCAACTTTAAGAAAACTAAAATCCTTACCACTAGAACCACAGGGAACATCATTATAGATGGAAAAAAGATTGAAATTGCTAATGGTATAATTTTAGTCAGATCTATAATCAATACCCAAGGGAACAAAAGCCAACAACAAAAGATGTGTTGCATTGAGGAACTCTTATTCAACTTTCTATTGTTGCTTGATGGAGCTCCCTGATTAAAACAAGCTCGGAAGCAGGAGTAGCGTCCACTTCTGTAAATAGCTTGCCTCCAGAAACCCTATGAACCTGGAGAAAGGACGAAAGTCATTCAAGTGTTGAGGTCTTTCAGTCATAGGGTTGCTAGGGTTGCTATGAATCACCCACGACTCGACAGCACTTAACAACATAGAGAGAGACCAGTTGGCCTAGTGGACCAAAAGTGATGTTACCAAGCCGGAGGTGGGTGACTCTAATCCGTGACCCTAAGGCCTGTCTTTCATTGTTTTTGGTGAAACATTCTTCTAGGTCATATAGCCCTGGTATGTCCGCTTGACGTACAGAGGTAACCTGTGGCCGCTGTGAAGCTGACTGTGACACTGATGTGTCAAATGTGATAATGGTTACCCAGGGTGGACAGTGTTTGGTGGCACTCCCTGGTTAAAACAAGCTAGGAAGCAGGAGTGGAATCCACTTCCATAATAGCTTGCCTTCAGAAACCCTATGAACCTGGAGAAAGGATGAAAGTCACACAAACGTTGAGGACTTTTGTTCATAGAGTCACTACGGGTTGCCTATTAACTCTCCCTCCGTATTGGAGATGACTGTCAGAGATGGCTTTATTTAGGTAGTAAGACCAGTGCTGAGTTTCAAAGGAAGAGAAGGGGTACATTTTCTCAGACCAACGTGGAAAGGAGAGCATTCTAAGATTGGAAACCACATTAATGAGCAGAATCCCGAGTCTTTTAGAACCTTAATCCTTAGTTCTAATTATCGGAGGTGAGAAAGGTGGGGAGGTTGGAAATGCTGTGATCTTTAAGGCTTTGCTTGCTATGATGTGAAGCCAGATCTTGATCTTGACATCATTGGAGAACCTTTAGAAAGTTTTAGTCCAGAGCAAAGGGAGACTGAATTTGCATCTTGTTCTCAGCCACACTGAAAATAGCTTGAGAGGAAATGGACAAGGAAGGAGGCGAGCCAGCTGGGAGACAATGGCGGACGAGGGCCTGGCAGTGGAGACGGGTGTGGAAGACTTCTCAGAGGCAGTGCCATCAGATCAGCGATTACAGCATGCTGAGAGCCTCTCGTCAGCACATGTCCAGGAGACCAGTCTGGGGGGAGGATGAGAAATGGAAACCAGCTTGAGTCATGTTGTGTCTTAGGACTTTGGCGTAAATTTGAATTGTCTTTATTGGTTTCCCTTGGAACAAGGATCTCTTGACCTGAAACAATACCTCCCAGGAATAAAAAAAGAAATTGATGGATGGATGGGTCATTTACTCTAAAATCCCAGTAGATGATTGCAGGAACCCAGCAAGTCTCCTTTTGTAAACTGCTTTTCAATACAGTGAGGTTTCTGACTGGCTGTTTATTAACTCTGGGGTCACGAGTAAATAGCATGCTTCAAAATGTGACCAATTAAGGACAAAGCTGAGGTGTGGGTCTGTCTCTATTTGCCTCTGAAGGGAATCAAACGCAATGCTCTAAGTGTTCAATTTCACTTGGCAGAGCCGCTGAGCTGTCACTGATGGGTGCTCAACTCTCAGACTCAGCGTCGTTTATTAGCACTCCGTCCCTCTCCTAAGCAATTGTGTGAGTCACTCCTCAGGCATCAGGCAACAAAGGGAAGACTTCCCTCCACTTTAACATTATTACACATCCACTTTCATACTGACGGACACAGGGACCCACTTTAAAGGAAGAGAAGCTAAAGCTTAAACACCCGGTATGTGGAATTGGCTAAGCTCTTGACAACTAATCAAAAGGTCAGTAGTTTGAATCCTCTAGTTGCGCTAATGGGACAAAAATGTGTCTGTCGGCCAGAAAGCGGTCATCAGAACAGAGCAAGGAAACACTGGTTCAAAATCAGGAAAGGAGTGAATCAGGGATGCATCTTGTCTTCATACCTTATCAATCTATATGTGGAACAGATCATTCGAGTGGCTGAGCTGTAGGAGGAGAAATGTGGCATGAGGATTGGTGGAACACTCATCTATAACTTGCATTATACAGACGATACAACCTTGTTTACCAAAACTGAGGAGGACATGCGGCGTTTACTGTAGAAAGTTAACAATTGCAGCCTTCAATATGCAATTGTGTGTGTACTTGCATGTTGTTTGTATGTATTCTTCTAAGGAAAAGTTCTCATGTCATTCAATTCTCAAACTCATGGTTCTCAAAAGACATACGACTATTAGTGTAATAATACTTGATGTCTTCAGAGGGGACATGGCATGCTGTCATGCTCACAAGTTAATGGAAGAGAATAATGTCCTGGTTCCCAGGTCACGTTTCTGTCACTGTATAGATTCAGACTAGCCTGGACGCTATCATATGAGGATAAGTAAGGCCAGAACATGACACTGTTCTAATCGGGACCACCTCAGAGAGGACCGTCACGGTAACAGAGAGCCTCAAGGGCAGAAGCTGGAGTCCATTAGAATTTGTCTATTGTGTGAGGAGGACACTAACTGTACTGGCAAGGGAATAATTTGCTGACTATCAGGGCCACACTGATGGGCTGACTGAAAATACTCTGGAGCAGGGCAAGCAGAGCAGAATGGGAACAGTCTTCTGGGCAGGCACAAGCCAGCACGAGGCTTGTGTGCCTCTTTTCTTTCCATTTTCCTGTTAGTGTATATGCATGAATGGGGGGGGGTGTGGATAGGGAATGGGGAGTAAGCACTATCACACACAGCCATTCAAGAGCTCATAAGCATACACACGGAGCCATGTGCACACACCTGTCCTGCCGCACAGGTGCTCACAGGTGCTCACAGAAGTTGAGTTGTCCTGCCTGTGCTCACAGAAGTTGAGCTGCTTCCTAAGAAGCATCGATCTGTCCCTTTTAATTTAGTATTTATTTATACCATATTTCATTTTTATACAGTCATTCTTAAACATTGAGTTCATGTGCATTTTCTTTTATATAATCATTTCTGCATATTGTATTTTATATAATTAACTGCTATTGATCTATTACTCTTATCTTCCTGTATCGTCAAGTCCCAACTGCGCCTTTCCTATTCCTTTACCCTCAATCCCCCAATTAGTCTCTAATGTTCTAGTGATTGATTTCCTCTTCCATACTCTTCCTTTCCCTTTTAAATATGTTACATTAAAGATATTATATATTATGCTATATTATATATATATT
>NW_006399771.1:1010674-1015415 GCF_000299155.1 Elephantulus edwardii
CTGTGCAGCAATTTTTTTTTTTTTTTAGTCTGCATGGCTGCATCCCCTGCAAGAGTGCCAGACACATTTATTTACATTATTAACATAACCCCTCCCAGTCAGTTAGTGGAAGTTACATAGACTACAACTCACTCATTCATTGTAAGAGTGGTTACAAACTCATAGAGGGACCCTGGAGTGGGTGGGGTGAGGGTGTGAATGGTGGTGCTTCTGGAGGCCATAAACCACAAGATAAGAGATTTCCCATAATTCTCCCTCAGAGCCGCTTGTGGATTCAATCCTCCAGAGAAATGTTACCTTTTGGTTAACAGAGCTCCGTAATAAGGCCTTTTTAAATAATTAACCATTCATTCATTCATTCATTCACTCATTCTACAGTTTAAGACAAAAACAAGCCATTGAAGTGGAGTCAGTTGCGACTTATGATAATGCCATGTGCGACAGAGTAGAATCGCTCTATCAGGTTTTCCTGTCTGTAATCCAAATGGAAGGAGGTCTGGTGGCCTTGTAGTAAGAAGCTGCACTGCAATCCCAAAGGCCCCTGCTTTGAATTCACTACCTTGTGCAGCAATCTTGAAGGCATGCAGTTGGAGGCCACAAGCTGCTCTTGAGGAGAAGAATGGGAAATCTCCTCCCATGCCATTAACTGCCTCTGAAAACCTATTGAACGGTCAGCTATAGTTGGTTCTGACTCTATGATACACAACAACAACTATCATCTATGTATCTATGTATCTATCTATCAAATCTACTTCTATTTTCTAATTGCAATAGCCATATTGTTTTTCTCTCTATTCTTCCAAGGATCCCTTTTCTTGGTCCTTTTCCCTTTTCCCTTCTCCCTTATCTTGGTCCTTGTAGTATTCTTTGTCTCCTTTTTCCATTTCTATTCTTCCTCTCCCTCCTCACCCCTAAGTTACCCTCACATTCACAGCAGCTGTCTTATGTAGTATTTGTCTTTTAGTAACTGAGTTATTTCCCTCAACATCGTGCTCTCTCAGCTCTCCCATGTTGTGTCCTACTTTATGAATACTCTGTTGTTAGATGCTGCGCAGTATTCCACGGAGGGAATGCACAGCTTTTCCTGTATATTCATTTGTTGATGGACATTAGTGCTATTATGAACACAGGTGTTCATATCTCTGTTTGGGACCCAGCTCTCTCTCTTTTTGTACCCAAAGCAGACAGCTGTGAGGGTCTGGTGTCCTGCTATTGACATAGAAGAATATTTAGGGAAGATTTCAACATGATAGACATCCTAATAACGACCACAACAGAAATAGAAGTCTTTAAATGTAGGCAATAGATTTTCAAGTTCTTTCACACATACTTTCCCACTTTGAGCTCTGGTAGTGTAGTAAATAGGAAGCTGTACTGCTAAACCAAAATAGGAATACCTCTCTGGTAGTTCAGATCCAAAACCTCAGGAGAAAAATGAGCAATTCCCTCTCATGTGATCCACAGCATGACCCCATTGGGGGTCAGTGGTGAGGAAGTTCCCACTTGACTATCACAACTAAAAGGTGATGATGCACATATATGGTTTATGTTTAATAAACATTTATTTCCCTTTGGTGATTGGTTGTTTTCGTGTGATTTTATTTTCACTTAATATTAACATAGTTGCATATCTTAAAAGTTGTGTTTGAATTTATCACACAGTGACATTAGTAAAGGTTTTAATTGGCTGTGGCTTTGGATTTTATGTGGAATGGAAAGGCACATATGCAGCAAACTGCAATGCAAAGCGGTGTAACATGAGCATTTGTATTTACAATTGACTAAAAATTTTATGTCATACAAAAATATGCCAAATGAAAATTGAAAGTCTGTTCTTCAATTGCTCAAGATACAGTCTCCTGAAGTTGGGGAAAGAAGATAGACTTTATTCCATTTTGAGAGAGAGAGAGAGAGAGCGAGAGAAAAAACAGAAGATGCACATGCATGTGGACGGTGTCCATAGGGGGTGCAAATGGCTAATGTTATTGGGTGCTATGCAAAATGTTGGTGGTTCAAGTCTACCCATAAGTGACTAAAAAGAAATACTTGGTGCGTTACTTATGAAAAAGCAGTTATTCAAAACCCTGTGGACATAGTTCTATGCTGAGTTAAATGGAGTTGTCATGGATGGAGTTGACTGTCTATCCATGACTTTGATGGCAACTGGAAAACATCATATGTCAAAGTGTGCTGAAACCCTGTTCTTGACTTCAGGTTTTAGCCTAGATTTAGAAGCGAACATGAAATCCTATTCTAGACCTGTAGGTCTTAATCTGGGTCTAAAAGTGAACCTGAAACAATGGAAACATCATATCACCGTATGAGAGACAGAATTTTGTAATTTTTCCCTTCAAGGAGTTCTCTGGCTGCACTTTCTCCAAGACCTATTTGTTTGTTCTTCTGGCAGTCCATGGGATATATGGTACTTTTCTCCAGCACCATAACGCAAAGGCATCAAATGTTCTTCTGTCATCCTTATTCACTGTCTGGCTCCCAGGCAGCAAGTGATAGCAAAGACTATGGCCTTCAGATGTACCTTAGTTCTCAAACTGACATCATTGCTCCCCAATAATTTGAAGAGGTCCCTGACTACAGAATTTCTCAGTGCAATAAGACTCTTGATTTCCTGACTGCTGGTACTAAGGGTATTGATTGTGGATCCAAGTAAGAGGAGATAATTGACAACTTTAATCTTTTCTCCATCTATTATGATGTTACCTATGGGTAAATGGTAAGAATTTTTATTTTCTTGACATTGAGATACAATCCATATTGAAGATTGTATGCTTTGATCTTCTGCAACAAATGCTGCAAGTCCTCCTCACCTCCCGTAAGCAAGGTTGTGTCATCTGTATAACCAGGTTATTAATCTTGTGCTACATTCTTCATAGAGCCCAGCTTCTTGAATAATTTGCTCAGCATACAGATAGAACAGATATGGAGAGAGGATACACTGATGCACTCCTTTCTTAATTTTAAACCATGTAGGGTTGCCTTGCTCTGTTCACACAACAGCCTCTTGGTCTAGGTTTAGGTTCCACATGAGCAGAATTAAATGTCTGCGATTTCCATTCTTCTCAATGTTAGCCATAACTTGTTAAGATCTGCACAGTCAAATGCCTTTTCATAGTCAGTTAAGCATAAATAGTCATTCTTCACCAGAATCCACCCTGGATAATTCTAGATCCATCCTGGGTTCTTGTTGGAAAACCTAAATATCATCAGTCCATCAGTCAAAAGTAGGCCAGGAGTGGACTGTGGAACAGACCATCAATTACTCATGTACAAGTTCAAATTGAGGCCAAAGGAAATTAGAACAAGTCCATGAGATTAAAAATTTCATCTTGAGTCTGTTTAACTTGAAATTATAAATCATCTTAAGAATAAGTTTGAGATATTGAACAGCAGTGATCACAGACCAAATGAGTTGGGAAATAACATCAAGTATATAAGCCATGAAGAAATCAAAAGGTAATCATAAGATCATACAATTTGATGGGTGGAGGGAGGGGCGGGTAAAGGAAACGGGAAAGATCCAGTGTGAAAAATAATGTATATGAGCTTTGTAAGCAAACCGGTATAAAAGAAAAATTTTATTTAAAAAATAATAAAGCTGAGTTTGATAGCATCTCATACCAAAAAATAAAAAGGGAAGAACTCAGTATTTCTCAAGCTAAGAAAATTGAAAACCAAATTTAAGCCTCGAGTCACAATATTAAAGGATGCTATGGGCAATATGTTGAATGATCTAGGAAGCATCAAAATAAAACAGTCACACGGTGTTTCTATGTTCAGATTCTTGAGGAAACACCAAACTGCCTTCCAGAATAGCTGTATCATTTTACAATCCCTTCAAGAGTGTCTGAGAGTACCCACCTCTCTATATCTATCCATCATTTATTGCTTGCTGCCCTGCTAAATTTTGCCACTGTTATACTTTACCAGTGCTGCTGGGCTGATATGGTACCTCACTGTGGTTTAGATTTGCATCTCTCATATTGCCAGTGATTTTAAGTATTTCTTCATGTGTCTGCAGGTCATCTGCATGTCTTCCTCTGTGAAAAGTCTTTCCTTGTCTTTTGCCTATTTTGTAATTGGGTTATCAGTTTTTTTCTTCTGGAAGCCCTGTAGGATTCGATAAACTTTTGTTATGAGGCCCTTATCCAAGATGGTATTGCCAAATGTTTTTTACACTACTAAGAATAAATCCCAAGGAAACCAGAACTGAGACAAACAGAGATTTTTGCACCAATGTTCATAGCAGTGTTCACCATTGCAAGAACATAGAAATGGTCCAACTGTCCAACTACAACCTAATGGATTTAAAAATTGTGTCACTTTCACACAATGGAACACTACGCAGCACTCAGCAGCTACAATTTTGAAAAATATTATATAACTTGGGAGAGACTGGAGAGCATTATGTTGACAGAACTAAATCGATCTTATAAGAAAAAATACTTCATAAGAGGGTCAAAGGGGAGAAGGGTTGTGAGTAGAGGGGTGAGGATGGTTAGGGGGGAAATTACAGGATCGCACAATTTGGTGGGTGGAGGGAGAGGGTAAAGAAAATGAGAAAGATCTGGTGGGGACCTGAAAAAATGGGGTAATGGTGGGCATAGTCTAATGGTGATTGATTTTACAAAACACAATATATAGGGATGATTATATGAAACATAATGTCAACAGATTTGTCCTGGAAAGGGTTAAACCGGGTGGCTCCTTGGAGGCAAGGATTCTG
>NW_006399771.1:1015655-1021315 GCF_000299155.1 Elephantulus edwardii
GCACATAACAACAACAACAACAATGTCAATGAAAGAAAAGTGTGTGTGGGAATCTTGAATAATTTAAAATAAAATGGAATACACAGAGTCACTGTATCTAAAAGAATTGATGAACACTGAAAAATTTCAGAAAGCCCCATATGAACAAGAGCCAATGATAATGAAGGAAGTAGTTGAAGCTGAACTGAAGGCAGTGACAATATATAAGGCCCCAGGAATCGATGGGATACCAATTGACATATTTCAACTAACAGATGCAGCCCTGGATGTACTCACCAGTCTATGCAAGGAAATCTGAAGGACAGATTCCTGCCCAACTGACTGGAAGAGGTCCATATTTGTTTACATTTTCAAGAAAAGTGACCCAACAGAATGTGGAAACTATCGAACAATATCATTGGTATGACATGCAAACAAAATACTGTCAAAGATCATCCAAAATGGCTAAAGGTTTGAATGGCAGCTCAGATAGCCCATCCTAGCTGCAAGGCACTGCTTGGGTCCATCAGCTCTGTAAAGTCCATGCTCCTGCCATGTCTTTGTTGCTCTCCTCCCTGAACAGGCCCAGATTTAGAAACTACACACCAATGTGGAACTTTGCCAATCCTCGTGTCCTTGCTTTGTACCTTTTAAAGTTCGTTGTTCTGCAATTTTCTGTGGTGTCAATGGAGAGTATTTAACATTTTTTTTTCTACTCTAAATTCCAAGAGGAAATTTCAGGGGCTTTAGAAAACAAACCTTTCGCCTAATCATCCCAAGTCTACTTCCAGCGTAGCCATGAGTTGCCTTGTAACCACACATGTCCCCAGACTCCGGGAACAAACTTTCTTTTAAAATTGTGTAAGGTTGAAAAAGAGTTAGAAGGAGGACTTCTTTGAGACTGTCATATTTTAGAATTATCAATTATTAGCTCACAAATTCTCGGCGAATCCAAAACAAACAAACCACCAATCAAATACACAAGACAGCTGTTGCCATGCAGGATATTCTGGCCCATGGTGACTCCATGTGTGTCAGAGAAAAACTATGTTCCATAGGATTTGCTCATTTTTTGGAAAGAACTCACCAGGGCTTTATTCTAAGATGTCTCTGGGTGTACTTGACCCGTCAGCCTTTTGGTTCGTAGTCAAGCACATTAACCACTTGTACCACTAAGGTGCACTTTAGAGGACAGAGCTGGGGCATCAACAGTCCATCTGGAATCCGGGAAACAGTTCAAAGAGTTTTGAATCTGAGCTCCTTAGATCAAGCACCTTGAACATGGATGAACACAGGATAGTGCTGATGAAGGAATGGATTATACTGGGCCACACAAATTTAATGTTTCAGAAAACATTTTGGACCTATTATTCTATTTACTTCCCATAGCCATCACATTCACAGGTAGAATAAAATTCAAACATCTATCCCACCTGCCTGTTGGTCTGACTCCCTCTGGAGACTCTTACCCTTCAGCAGATTCACTGACCTGCTCTCTGACACCTACTAAGCATATTCCTAGTTCAGGACCTTTGCACATGCTCTATCTTCTCCTATGATACCTGCAAAGATTCACTTGGTCCATTCATTGTTAGCTCACCTTTTAGACCAAATGCCCTTTCCTTGGAGGGTCACTCTTTCTAAAAAAAAACAAAAAAAATCCTCTCTCCATTATTTTTAACACTGTCCCAGATTATATGAATACATTTGTGAAATAGAGATTAAAGCAGAAAATTCTTCTCTTCTATGAAAAACATATTTAGTAATTAATGTAAAATACTTGGCACTGGGCTAATCTATAATATTCAATGAGTATTTTAAATTATTGGTGTCATTATTATTATGGTTATTTTCTTTGCTCATCTCATAAACATTCTCCTTCTGTAGCTTCTGCCTTGCCCAGATTTATTTCTAACAAGCACTTGGTAAATTTAAGTAAAGGAGACCCCCTAGCCCCATTGCTGTCACGAAATAAAGATGAGAGAGATAAATGGGAAACCTGATAAAAAGAACTGGGAGCTAGGCTTTCCCACGTGTGCCTGAGACACAAGTTTCAGAGCTGTTTCAATCTATTTTCTCAACATTTACTTACAGTCCTTCTTGAGAGTAGTTCAGAGGTGGGATGGGGTTTATTCTCTCATAATACATAAGGAGTGTCACTCATGATACAAAAGGATTAAGTCCTTGACTCTTAGTGAAAAGGATGGCAGTTCAAACCTGTGAGAGGCATTTTGGAAAAGATGGTCTGATGGTCAACTTCTCAAAGATGCTAACTTTAGAATGTAGAGCCATTTATTTTGCAGACATAGGGTCTCAAATAGTCAGAATCAACTTGACGACAACTAAAAATAAAATCAAATTGTACATATGGCAACCAAAATATAGGAGAACAAAATGATTCCTGAAAGACCCAAGGAAATAACAGGGTACTCAAGCATTCAAGAAAAAGTGATATGAGTCCTTGAGTAATTTTCTAGCACAGTCAAACTCTCTTTGGTGCCAGTCTCACTTTGCTTTGCCTGGAATCTAGTTTTGGAACCCAAAAAGAAGGTGTGACCCCAGCAGCCATGCTGGGCCAGCAGCAGGCACAGAGCTCTGAGAATCTTTCTTAGGCTCTTTCTCAAGTATGTGTGCTCCACTCACTTGCATTGCAAACCAACTTGGATTTGTGTCAATGTAAATGTGGTTAGTATCGATATTTTCTTTTCTTCATCAAATGACATTTTCTCCCCAATGTGGTGATTGCAATCATGTTTGTATTAGGATAAGAGTAATTTATTTCATTGGTGTCATAGATTGGAGGTAGCCAAGTGTCCACTGTAAGTGAAGATATTAATTTAATTCCAAGCAGGCTCATCTTTATTAGTATGTCTCTCATAAAACAGCCTGTACTCTAAGCAATATGAGGCTGATGCTAACATCTGTGACTTGTTGATTATGTACAGACGGAAAGCTCTGAAGGCACAGGCCAGATGTTACTTAAAAGTTGTTTGCTCAAGATTCAAAGCCACACTGCAAAGCCACATTTTAGATAGTTCTGCAAGGTGAAGAGTTCCTCATCATGGGACTACTGCAGCAGAACTACACCTCCTGAGGACTACGATATATAGAGAGAGGAACAGGGAAAAGGTGTTGGATCTCTGCGAGGCTCTATCTTGCAATTCTGAGAAACTGAAAACTTAATACTTGTTGCACATGGTACATTCTCCAGAATTGATCGTACATTAGGACTCAAAGCAAGCCTCAACAAATTAAAAAACATTGAGTGAACACAAAGTCTTTCTCAAACCACAATGCCATAAAAGTAGAAATAAACCACAGAAGAGTAAAGCTTACAAAACCACCCATATGGGAACTAAATAAGTCTTCTAGAACATGATTGGGTTATAAAAGAAATAAAGAATGAAATAAAAAAATTTCCTTGAAACAAATGATAATGAAAATACAACTTACCAAAACCTCTGGGACACAGCTAAGGCAGTCCTCAGGGGAAAGTTCATAGCAATAGGCATACACATTAAAAAGGAAGAAAGAAGAAGAACCAATAATCTATCTCAACACCTTCATCAAATGGAAAGAGATCAACAATCTGATCCCACAGCCTCTAGAAGAAAAGAAATTATAAGGTCAAGAGCTGAAATCAATGAGATCGAAAACAGTTGAAGTCATCAATAAGATCAGGAGGTGGTCTTTCAAAAGGGTCAATAAAATTGACAAACCACTGGCAAATTTAACAAAATGGGGGAAAAGACACAGATAACTCGATTATGAAATGACAGAGGTGACATAACAACATAACAAGAGGAAATTAAATCTATAATATCAGAATACTATGAAAAGCTATACTCTGATAAAATCGAAAACCTAGAGAAAGTGGACAAATTTCTTGAAACGTATCCCCGGCCAAGACTGAGAAGGACAGATATAGATCACCTGAACAGATCCATCACAAGAGAAGAAATTGAAAAGGTCATAAAAAGACTTCCCCATAAGAAAAGTCCTGGACCAGATGACTTCAAAGCTGAATTCTACCAAACATTCAGAGAGGATTTAGCACCCATTATACTTAAATTATTTCAAAAAATTGAAAAAGAAGGAACACTTTCAGAGTCATTCTATGAAATAAGCATAACCCTAATACCAAAACCAAGAAAGAAAACCACAGACCAATATCTCTCATGAATACAGATGCAAATGTCCTTAACAAAATCCTAGCCAATAGAATCCAAAGCCACATTAAAAAAAAAAAAATTCACCAGCACCAAGTTGGATTCATAATAGGTTTTAAGTTCCTCAGAATTGCAACATGTCCAAAGTACGTCAGACGAAGCCCCAGAATCCTTGCCTCCAAGGAATAGCCTGGTTTAACTCTCTCCAGCATAAATCTGTTTGTTTTCTTGGCAGTCCATGACCTCAACACTCTTCTTCAGCACCAGAGCACAGAGACATCAATTCTCCTTCTATCCTCCCTAGTCATTGTCCTATTCTCTGATTCATAACGAGTGATTGCAAAGACCATGGCCTGTATCAGATGCACCTTAGTCTCCATAGTGACACCATTGCTCTTGAGTACTTTGAAGAAGTCCCTAACAGCAGACTTTCCCATGGCAATACACCTTTTAATTTCCTGCCTGCTGGTGCCAAGAGTGTTGATTGTGGAGCCAAGCAGACTAAAGCTGTGAACAATCTCAATCTCTTTGCCATCCATCCTGATGCTGCCAATTGGTCCAGAATCTTTCTTGATATTGAGTTTCAATCCATATTGAAGGCTGCAGTCCTTGACCCTTTGCAGCAAGCATTTCAAGTCCTCCTCAGTTTTAGCAAGCCGGGTTGTGTCATCTGCATAACAGATTGTTGATAGATCTTCCACCAATCCTGACGCCACACTTCTCCTCATAGAGCCCAGCCTCTCAGATAATCTGCTCTGCATGCAAGTTGATAGTTATGGAGATAGAGCACATCTCTGTCATACACTCTTCCCAATTTTGAACCATGCAGTGTTTCCTTGCTCTGTTCTGACAACTGCCTCTTGGTCCAATTATAGGTTTCGCATTAGCATGATCAAGTATTCTGGGATTCCTATTCTTCTCAGAGTAAGCCACAGTTTATTATGATCCACACAGTCAAAGGTCTTTGCATAATTAATGAAACACAGCTATACATTCCTCTGGTATTCCCTGCTTTCAGCTAAGATCCATCTAACATCAGCTACAATATCCCTAGTGCCACGACCCCTTCTAAATCTAGCCTGGATTTCTGGCAGTTCTCTGCTGATGTGCTTTTCCATTCGTTTTTGGATAATCTTCAATAGACTCTTACTTACATGTAAAATAAATGATACTGTTCTATAGTTTCCATACTCTGTTGTGTCACCCTTCTTTGGAATGGGAACAAATATAGATCTCTTCCAGTTAAGTGGGTGTTCTCCAGTTTTCTTGGCACAACTTGGTGAGCACATCCAGGGCAGCATCTGTTAGTTGAATTACTTCAGTTGGTATACCATCTATTCCTGGGGCCTTATTTTTTGCTGTTTCTTTCAAAGCAGCCTGAACTTCTTCCTTTATTACCATAGGCTCTTGCTCATATATTATTTCATTAAATTCTTCTGTGTCTGCCAATTTCTTACAATAGTGATTGTTGTTGTTGTTATATGCCGTCAAGTCGCTTGCAACTCATAGCGA